>NW_025721356.1:0-101114 GCF_922984935.1 Meles meles
GGCACCTTTCGCGGCTTCGTCCCAGCCGTGGAGTGAGAGATCACTCCGTTCCCCCACAGAGGCCAGCCCCCTCCACGGGCGCCCCGGCCGCCCGCCACGGCGGAGGCGGACGCCCGGCCACGGCGCCTCCATCCACACTGCTCGGGGAAAACTCCCCGGCGCCGGGGCCGCCGGCCGCGCCCCATCGTCGCGGCTCGTTTTCTGGGTGGCCGCGCCATGCCCCGAGCGAGAAAGGGCCCTGCTCCACGCGGCCCTGGGCGCTGACCAGGGCTGCCCAACGCCGGCCAATTCTCACGAGCGTTCTGCCCAAATCGATCCCGATTTGGGCAGAACGCTCGTGAGAATTGGCCGGGAAAACGCCCGGCGAACAAACTTCGGGCACCAGAGGGCCGCAGGGCCGCCCCCCCGGGGCCCTGTCCGGGATCGCGTGTCGTCGCGTTCCGGCACCGCCAGGAGGAGCTCCGGGAGGCGGGCCCCGGGGAGGCCGACGCCTCCCGCTCCTCAGCCTCCGGGGGTCCCCTCCCTGGCGCCGGCCGCTGGGGCCGGGCCAGCCCCGAAAGCCGGGCCCGGGCCCGGGCCTGCTTGCTCAGCCTTCCGTTGCCAGGGGCCTGAGCCTGGGGGCCTCCGCATGGGGAACCCTGAGTCCCCGCGCCACGAGTCCCCCCCGACCGTCCCGGCGACCACGGCACCTTTCGCGGCTTCGTCCCAGCCGTGGAGTGAGAGATCACACCGTTCCCCCACAGAGGCCAGCCCCCTCCACGGGCGCCCCGGCCGCCCGCCACGGCGGAGGCGGACGCCCGGCCACGGCGCCTCCATCCACTCTGCTCGGGGAAAACTCCCCGGCGCCGGGGCCGCCGGCCGCGCCCCATCGTCGCGGCTCGTTTTCCGGGTGGCCGCGCCATGCCCCGAGCGAGAAAGGGCCCTGCTCCACGCGGCCCTGGGCGCTGACCAGGGCTGCCCAACGCCGGCCAATTCTCACGAGCGTTCTGCCCAAATTGATCCCGATTTGGGCAGAACGCTCGTGAGAATTGGCCGGAAAACGCCCGGCGAACACACTTCGGGCACCACAGGGCCGCAGGGCCGCTCCCCCCGGGGCCCTGTCCGGCATCGCGTGTCGTCGCGTTCCGGCACCGCCAGGAGGAGCTCCGGGAGGCGGGCCCCGGTGAGGCCGACGCCTCCCGCTCCTCAGTCTCCGGGGGTCCCCTCCCTGGCGCCGGCCGCTGGGGCCGGGCCAGCCCCGAAAGCCGGGCCCGGGCCCGGGCCTGCTTGCTCAGCCTTCCATTGCCAGGGGCCTGAGCCTGGGGGCCTCCGCATGGGGAACCCTGAGTCCCGCGCCACGAGTCCCCCCGACCGTCCCGGCGACCACGGCACCTTTCGCGGCTTCGTCCCAGCCGTGGAGTGAGAGATCACTCCGTTCCCCCACAGAGGCCAGCCCCCTCCACGGGCGCCCCGGCCGCCCGCCACGGCGGAGGCGGACGCCCGGCCACGGCGCCTCCATCCACTCTGCTCGGGGAAAACTCCCCGGCGCCGGGGCCGCCGGCCGCGCCCCATCGTCGCGGCTCGTTTTCCGGGTGGCCGCGCCATGCCCCGAGCGAGAAAGGGCCCTGCTCCACGCGGCCCTGGGCGCTGACCAGGGCTGCCCAACGCCGGCCAATTCTCACGAGCGTTCTGCCCAAATCGATCCCGATTTGGGCAGAACGCTCGTGAGAATTGGCCGGAAAACGCCCGGCGAACACACTTCGGGCACCACAGGGCCGCAGGGCCGCCCCCCCCGGTGCCCTGTCCAGGATCGCGTGTCGGCGCGTTCCGGCACCGCCAGGAGGAGCTCCGGGAGGCGGGCCCCGGGGAGGCCGACGCCTCCCGCTCCTCAGCCTCCGGGGGTCCCATCCCTGGCGCCGGCCGCTGGGGCCGGGCCAGCCCCGAAAGCCGGACCCGGGCCCGGTCCTGCTTGCTCAGCCTTCCGTTGCCAGGGGCCTGAGCCTGGGGGCCTCCGCATGGGGAACCGTGAGTCCCGCGCCACGAGTCCCCCCGACCGTCCCGGCGACCACGGCACCTTTCGCGGCTTCGTCCCAGCCGTGGAGTGAGAGATCACTCCGTTCCCCCACAGAGGCCAGCCCCCTCCACGGGCGCCCCGGCCGCCCGCCACGGCGGAGGCGGACGCCCGGCCACGGCGCCTCCATCCACTCTGCTCGGGGAAAACTCCCCGGCGCCGGGGACGCCGGCCGCGCCCCATCGTCGCGGCTCGTTTTCCGGGCGGCCGCGCCATGCCCCGAGCGAGAAAGGGCCCTGCTCCACGCGGCCCTGGGCGCTGACCAGGGCTGCCCAACGCCGGCCAATTCTCACGAGCGTTTTGGCCAAATCGATCCCGATTTGGGCAGAACGCTCGTGAGAATTGGCCGGAAAACGCCCGGCGAACACACTTCGGGCACCAGAGGGCCGCAGGGCCGCCCCCCCGGGGCCCTGTCCGGGATCGCGTGTCGTCGCGTTCCGGCACCGCGAGGAGGAGCTCCGGGAGGCGGGCCCCGGGAGGCCGACGCCTCCCGCTCCTCAGCCTCCGGGGGTCCCCTCCCTGGCGCCGGCCGCTGGGGCCGGGCCAGCCCCGAAAGCCGGGCCCAGGCCCGGGCCTGCTTGCTCAGCCTTCCGTTGCCAGGGGCCTGAGCCTGGGGGCCTCCGCATGGGGAACCCTGAGTCCCGCGCCACGAGTCCCCCCGACCGTCCCGGCGACCACGGCACCTTTCGCGGCTTCGTCCCAGCCGTGGAGTGAGAGATCACTCCGTTCCCCCACAGAGGCCAGCCCCCTCCACGGGCGCCCCGGCCGCCCGCCACGGCGGAGGCGGACGCCCGGCCACGGCGCCTCCATCCACTCTGCTCGGGGAAAACTCCCCGGCGCCGGGGCCGCCGGCCGCGCCCCATCGTCGCGGCTCGTTTTCCGGGTGGCCGCGCCATGCCCCGAGCGAGAAAGGGCCCTGCTCCACGCGGCCCTGGGCGCTGACCAGGGCTGCCCAACGCCGGCCAATTCTCACGAGCGTTCTGCCCAAATCGATCCCGATTTGGGCAGAACGCTCGTGAGAATTGGCCGGAAAACGCCCGTCGAACACACTTCGGGCACCAGAGGGCCGCAGGGCCGCCCCCCCGGGGCCCTATCCGGGATCGCGTGTCGGCGCGTTCCGGCACCGCCAGGAGGAGCTCCGGGAGGCGGGCCCCGGGGAGGCCGACGCCTCCCGCTCCTCAGCCTCCGGGGGTCCCCTCCCTGGCGCCGGCCGCTGGGGCCGGGCCAGCCCCGAAAGCCGGGCCCGGGCCCGGGCCTGCTTGCTCAGCCTTCCGTTGCCAGGGGCCTGAGCCTGGGGGCCTCCGCATGGGGAACCCTGAGTCCCGCGCCACGAGTCCCCCCGACCGTCCCGGCGACCACGGCACCTTTCGCGGCTTCGTCCCAGCCGTGGAGTGAGAGATCACTCCGTTCCCCCACAGAGGCCAGCCCCCTCCACGGGCGCCCCGGCCGCCCGTCACGGCGGAGGCGGACGCCCCGGCCACGGCGCCTCCATCCACTCTGCTCGGGTTAAACTCCCCGGCGCCGGGGCCGCCGGCCGCGCCCCATTGTCGCGGCTCGTTTTCCGGGTTGCCGCGCCATGCCCCGAGCGAGAAAGGGCCCTGCTCCACGCGGCCCTGGGCGCTGACCAGGGCTGCCCAACGCCGGCCAATTCTCACGAGCGTTCTGCCCAAATCGATCCCGATTTGGGCAGAACGCTCGTGAGAATTGGCCGGAAAACGCCCGGCGAACACACTTCGGGCACCACAGGGCCGCAGGGCCGCCCCCCCGGGGCCCTGTCCGGGATCGCGTGTCGTCGCGTTCTGGCACCGCCAGGAGGAGCTCCGGGAGGCGGGCCCCGGGGAGGCCGACGCCTCCCGCTCCTCAGCCTCCGGGGGTCCCCTCCCTGGCGCCGGCCGCTGGGGCCGGGCCAGCCCCGAAAGCCGGGCCTGGGCCCGGGCCTGCTTGCTCAGCCTTCCGTTGCCAGGGGCCTGAGCCTGGGGGCCTCCGCATGGGGAACCCTGAGTCCCGCGCCACGAGTCCCCCCGACCCTCCCGGCGACCACGGCACCTTTCGCGGCTTCGTCCCATCCGTGGAGTGAGAGATCACTCCGTTCCCCCACAGAGGCCAGCCCCCTCCACGGGCGCCCCGGCCGCCCGCCACGGCGGAGGCGGACGCCCGGCCACGGCGCCTCCATCCACTCCGCTCGGGGAAAACTCCCCGGCGCCGTGGCCGCCGGCCGCGCCCCATCGTCGCGGCTCGTTTTCCGGGTGGCCGCGGCATGCCCCGAGCGAGAAAGGGCCCTGCTCCACGCGGCCCTGGGCGCTGACCAGGGCTGCCCAACGCCGGCCAATTCTCACGAGCGTTCTGCCCAAATCGATCCCGATTTGGGCAGAACGCTCGTGAGAATTGGCCGGGAAAACGCCCGGCGAACACACTTCGGGCACCACAGGGCCGCAGGGCCGCCCCCCCGGGGCCCTGTCCGGGATCGCGTGTCGTCGCGTTCCGGCACCGCCAGGAGGAGCTCCGGGAGGCGGGCCCCGGGGAGGCCGACGCCTCCCGCTCCTCAGTCTCCGGGGGTCCCCTCCCTGGCGCCGGCCGCTGGGGCCGGGCCAGCCCCGAAAGCCGGGCCCGGGCCCGGGCCTGCTTGCTCAGCCTTCCGTTGCCAGGGGCCTGAGCCTGGGGGCCTCCGCATGGGGAACCCTGAGTCCCGCGCCACGAGTCCCCCCGACCGTCCCGGCGACCACGGCACCTTTCGCGGCTTCGTCCCAGCCGTGGAGTGAGAGATCACTCCGTTCCCCCACAGAGGCCAGCCCCCTCCACGGGCGCCCCGGCCGCCCGCCACGGCGGAGGCGGACGCCCGGCCACGGCGCCTACATCCACTCTGCTCGGGGAAAATTCCCCGGCGCCGGGGCCGCCGGCCGCGCCCCATCGTCGCGGCTCGTTTTCCGGGTGGCCGCGCCATGCCCCGAGCGAGAAGCGCCCTGCTCCACGCGGCCCTGGGCGCTGACCAGGGCTGCCCAACGCCGGCCAATTCTCACGAGCGTTTTGCCCAAATCGATCCCGATTTGGGCAGGACGCTCGTGAGAATTGGCCGGAAAACGCCCGGCGAACACACATCGGGCACCACAGGGCCTCAGGGCCGCCCCCCCGGGGCCCTGTCCGGGATCGCGTGTCGTCGCGTTCCAGCACCGCCAGGAGGAGCTCCGGGAGGCGGGCCCCGGGGAGGCCGACGCCTCCCGCTCCTCAGCCTCCGGGGGTCCCCTCCCTGGCGCCGGCCGCTGGGGCCGGGCCAGCCCCGAAAGCCGGGCCCGGGCCCGGGCCTGCTTGCTCAGCCTTCCGTTGCCAGGGGCCTGAGCCTGGGGGCCTCCGCATGGGGAACCCTGAGTCCCGCGCCACGAGTCCCCCCGACCGTCCCGGCGACCACGGCACCTTTCGCGGCTTCGTCCCAGCCGTGGAGTGAGAGATCACTCCATTCCCCCACAGAGGCCAGCCCCCTCCACGGGCGCCCCGGCCGCCCACCACGGCGGAGGCGGACGCCCGGCCACGGCGCCTCCATCCACTCTGCTCGGGGAAAACTCCCCGGCGCCGGGGCTGCCGGCCGCGCCCCATCGTCGCGCCTCGTTTTCCGGGTGGCCGCGCCATGCCCCGAGCGAGAAAGCGCCCTGCTCCACGCGGCCCTGGGCGCTGACCAGGGCTGCCCAACGCCGGCCAATTCTCAGAGCGTTTTGCCCAAATCGATCCCGATTTGGGCAGAACGCTCGTGAGAATTGGCCGCAAAACGCCCGGCGAACACACTTCGGGCACCAGAGGGCCGCAGGGCCGCCCCCCCGGGGCCCTGTCCGGGATCGCGTGTCGTCGCGTTCCGGCACCGCCAGGAGGAGCTCCGGGAGGCGGGCCCCGGGGAGGCCGACGCCTCCCGCTCCTCAGCCTTCGGGGGTCCCCTCCCTGGCGCCGGCCGCTGGGGCCGGGCCAGCCCCGAAAGCCGGGCCCGGGCCCGGGCCTGCTTGCTCAGCCTTCCGTTGCCAGGGGCCTGAGCCTGGGGGCCTCCGCATGGGGAACCCTGAGTCCTGCGCCACGAGTCCCCCCGACCGTCCCGGCGACCACGGCACCTTTCGCGGCTTCGTCCCAGCCGTGGAGTGAGAGATCACTCCGTTCCCCCACAGAGGCCAGCCCCCTCCACGGGCGCCCCGGCCGCCCGCCACGGCGGAGGCGGACGCCCGGCCACGGCGCCTCCATCCACTCTGCTCGGGGAAAACTCCCCGGCGCCGGGGCCGCCGGCCGCGCCCCATCGTCGCGGCTCGTTTTCCGGGTGGCCGCGCCATGCCCCGAGCGAGAAAGGGCCCTGCTCCACGCGGCCCTGGGCGCTGACCAGGGCTGCCCAACGCCGGCCAATTCTCACGAGCGTTCTGCCCAAATCGATCCCGATTTGGGCAGAACGCTCGTGAGAATTGGCCGGAAAACGCCCGGCGAACACACTTCGGGCACCAGAGGGCCGCAGGGCCGCCCCCCCCGGGGCCCTATCCGGGATCGCGTGTCGGCGCGTTCCGGCACCGCCAGGAGGAGCTCCGGGAGGCGGGCCCCGGGGAGGCCGACGCCTCCCGCTCCTCAGCCTCCGGGGGTCCCCTCCCTGGCGCCGGCCGCTGGGGCCGGGCCAGCCCCGAAAGCCGGGCCCGGGCCCGGGCCTGCTTGCTCAGCCTTCCGTTGCCAGGGGCCTGAGCCTGGGGGCCTCCGCATGGGGAACCCTGAGTCCCGCGCCACGAGTCCCCCCGACCATCCCGGCGACCACGGCACCTTTCGCGGCTTCGTCCCAGCCGTGGAGTGAGAGATCACTCCGTTCCCCCACAGAGGCCAGCCCCCTCCACGGGCGCCCCGGCCGCCCGCCACGGCGGAGGCGGACGCCCGGCCACGGCGCCTCCATCCACTCTGCTCGGGTTAAACTCCCCGGCGCCGGGGCCGCCGGCCGCGCCCCATTGTCGCGGCTCGTTTTCCGGGTTGCCGCGCCATGCCCCGAGCGAGAAAGGGCCCTGCTCCACGCGGCCCTGGGCGCTGACCAGGGCTGCCCAACGCCGGCCAATTCTCACGAGCGTTCTGCCCAAATCGATCCCGATTTGGGCAGAACGCTCGTGAGAATTGGCCGGAAAACGCCCGGCGAACACACTGCGGGCACCAGAGGGCCGCAGGGCCGCCCCCCCGGGGCCCTGTCCGGGATCGCGTGTCGTCGCGTTCCGGCACCGCCAGGAGGAGCTCCGGGAGGCGGGCCCCGGGGAGGCCGACGCCTCCCGCTCCTCAGCCTACGGGGGTCCCCTCCCTGGCGCCGGCCGCTGGGGCCGGGCCAGCCCCGAAAGCCGGGCCCGGGCCCGGGCCTGCTTGCTCAGCCTTCCGTTGCCAGGGGCCTGAGCCTGGGGGCCTCCGCATGGGGAACCCTGAGTCCCGCGCCACGAGTCCCCCCGACCGTCCCGGCGACCACGGCACCTTTCGCGGCTTCGTCCCAGCCGTGGAGTGAGAGATCACTCCGTTCCCCCACAGAGGCCAGCCCCCTCCACGGGCGCCCCGGCCGCCCGCCACGGCGGAGGCGGACGACCGGCCACGGCGCCTCCATCCACTCTGCTCGGGGAAAACTCCCCGGCGACGGGGCCGCCGGCCGCGCCCCATCGTCGCGGCTCGTTTTCCGGGTGGCCGCGCCATGCCCCGAGCGAGAAAGGGCCCTGCTCCACGCGGCCCTGGGCGCTGACCAGGGCTGCCCAACGCCGGCCAATTCTCACGAGAACGCTCGTGAGAATTGGCCGGAAAACGCCCGGCGAACACACTTCGGGCACCACAGGGCCGCAGGGCCGCCCCCCCCGGGGCCCTGTCCGGGATCGCGTGTCGGCGCGTTCCGGCACCGTCAGGAGGAGCTCCGGGAGGCGGGCCCCGGGGAGGCCGACGCCTCCCGCTCCTCAGCCTCCGGGGGTCCCCTCCCTGGCGCCGGCCGCTGGGGCCGGGCCAGCCCCGAAAGCCAGGCCCAGGCCCGGGCCTGCTTGCTCAGCCTTCCGTTGCCAGGGGCCTGAGCCTGGGGGCCTCCGCATGGGGAACCCTGAGTCCCGCGCCACGAGTCCCCCCGACCGTCCCGGTGACCACGGCACCTTTCGCGGCTTCGTCCCAGCCGTGGAGTGAGAGATCACTCCGTTCCCCCATAGAGGCCAGCCCCCTCCACGGGAGCCCCGGCCGCCCGCCACGGCGGAGGCGGACGCCCGGCCACGGCGCCTCCATCCACTCTGCTCGGGGAAAACTCCCCGGCGCCGGGGCCGCCGGCCGCGCCCCATCGTCGCGGCTCGTTTTCCGGGTGGCCGCGCCATGCCCCGAGCGAGAAAGGGCCCTGCTCCACGCGGCCCTGGGCGCTGACCAGGGCTGCCCAACGCCGGCCAATTCTCACGAGCGTTCTGCCCAAATCGATCCCGATTTGGGCAGAACGCTCGTGAGAATTGGCCGGAAAACGCCCGGCGAACACACTTCGGGCACCTCAGGGCCGCAGGGCCCCCCCCCGGGGCCCTGTCCGGGATCGCGTGTCGTCGCGTTCCGGCACCGCCAGGAGGAGCTCCGGGAGGCGGGCCCCGGGGAGGCCGACGCCTCCCGCTCCTCAGCCTCCGGGGGTCCCCTCCCTGGCGCCGGCCGCTGGGGCCGGGCCAGCCCCGAAAGCTGGGCCCGGGCCCGGGCCTGCTTGCTCAGCCTTCCGTTGCCAGGGGCCTGAGCCTGGGGGCCTCCGCATGGGGAACCCTGAGTCCCGCGCCACGAGTCCCCCCGACCGTCCCGGCGACCACGGCACCTTTCGCGGCTTCGTCCCAGCCGTGGAGTGAGAGATCACTCCGTTCCCCCACAGAGGCCAGCCCCCTCCACGGGCGCCCCGGCCGCCCGCCACGGCGGAGGCGGACGCCCGGCCACGGCGCCTCCATCCACTCTGCTCGGGGAAAACTCCCCGGCGCCGGGGCCGCCGGCCGCGCCCCATCGTCGCGGCTCGTTTTCCGGGTGGCCGCGCCATGCCCCGAGCGAGAAAGGGCCCTGCTCCACGCGGCCCTGGGCGCTGACCAGGGCTGCCCAACGCCGGCCAATTCTCACGAGCGTTCTGCCCAAATCGATCCCGATTTGGGCAGAACGCTCGTGAGAATTGGCCGGAAAACGCCCGGCGAACACACTTCGGGCACCAGAGGGCCGCAGGGCCGCCCCCCCGGGGCCCTGTCCGGGATCGCGTGTCGTCGCGTTCCGGCACCGCCAGGAGGAGCTCCGGGAGGCGGGCCCCGGGGAGGCCGACGCCTCCCGCTCCTCAGCCTCCGGGGGTCCCCTCCCTGGCGCCGGCCGCTGGGGCCGGGCCAGCCCCGAAAGCCGGGCCCGGGCCCGGGCCTGCTTGCTCAGCCTTCCGTTGCCAGGGGCCTGAGCCTGGGGGCCTCCGCATGGGGAACCCTGAGTCCCGCGCCACGAGTCCCCCCGACCGTCCCGGCGACCACGGCACCTTTCGCGGCTTCGTCCCAGCCGTGGAGTGAGAGATCACTCCGTTCCCCCACAGAGGCCAGCCCCCTCCACGGGCGCCCCGGCCGCCCGCCACGGCGGAGGCGGACGCCCGGCCACGGCGCTTCCATCCACTCTGCTCGGGGAAAACTCCCCGGCGCCGGGCCTGCCGGCCGCGCCCCATCGTCGCGCCTCGTTTTCCGGGTGGCCGCGCCATGCCCCGAGCGAGAAAGCGCCCTGCTCCACGCGGCCCTGGGCGCTGACCAGGGCTGCCCAACGCCGGCCAATTCTCAGAGCGTTTTGCCCAAATCGATCCCGATTTGGGCAGAACGCTCGTGAGAATTGGCCGCAAAACGCCCGGCGAACACACTTCGGGCACCAGAGGGCCGCAGGGCCGCCCCCCCGGGGCCCTGTCCGGGATCGCGTGTCGTCGCGTTCCGGCACCGCCAGGAGGAGCTCCGGGAGGCGGGCCCCGGGGAGGCCGACGCCTCCCGCTCCTCAGCCTCCGGGGGTCCCCTCCCTGGCGCCGGCCGCTGGGGCCGGGCCAGCCCCGAAAGCCGGGCCCGGGCCCGGGCCTGCTTGCTCAGCCTTCCGTTGCCAGGGGCCTGAGCCTGGGGGCCTCCGCATGGGGAACCCTGAGTCCTGCGCCACGAGTCCCCCCGACCGTCCCGGCGACCACGGCACCTTTCGCGGCTTCGTCCCAGCCGTGGAGTGAGAGATCACTCCGTTCCCCCACAGAGGCCAGCCCCCTCCACGGGCGCCCCGGCCGCCCGCCACGGCGGAGGCGGACGCCCGGCCACGGCGCCTCCATCCACTCTGCTCGGGGAAAACTCCCCGGCGCCGGGGCCGCCGGCCGCGCCCCATCGTCGCGGCTCGTTTTCCGGGTGGCCGCGCCATGCCCCGAGCGAGAAAGGGCCCTGCTCCACGCGGCCCTGGGCGCTGACCAGGGCTGCCCAACGCCGGCCAATTCTCACGAGCGTTCTGCCCAAATCGATCCCGATTTGGGCAGAACGCTCGTGAGAATTGGCCGGAAAACGCCCGGCGAACACACTTCGGGCACCAGAGGGCCGCAGGGCCGCCCCCCCGGGGCCCTATCCGGGATCGCGTGTCGGCGCGTTCCGGCACCGCCAGGAGGAGCTCCGGGAGGCGGGCCCCGGGGAGGCCGACGCCTCCCGCTCCTCAGCCTCCGGGGGTCCCCTCCCTGGCGCCGGCCGCTGGGGCCGGGCCAGCCCCGAAAGCCGGGCCCGGGCCCGGGCCTGCTTGCTCAGCCTTCCGTTGCCAGGGGCCTGAGCCTGGGGGCCTCCGCATGGGGAACCCTGAGTCCCGCGCCACGAGTCCCCCCGACCGTCCCGGCGACCACGGCACCTTTCGCGGCTTCGTCCCAGCCGTGGAGTGAGAGATCACTCCGTTCCCCCACAGAGGCCAGCCCCCTCCACGGGCGCCCCGGCCGCCCGCCACGGCGGAGGCGGACGCCCGGCCACGGCGCCTCCATCCACTCTGCTCGGGTTAAACTCCCCGGCGCCGGGGCCGCCGGCCGCGCCCCATTGTCGCGGCTCGTTTTCCGGGTTGCCGCGCCATGCCCCGAGCGAGAAAGGGCCCTGCTCCACGCGGCCCTGGGCGCTGACCAGGGCTGCCCAACGCCGGCCAATTCTCACGAGCGTTCTGCCCAAATCGATCCCGATTTGGGCAGAACGCTCGTGAGAATTGGCCGGAAAACGCCCGGCGAACACACTGCGGGCACCAGAGGGCCGCAGGGCCGCCCCCCCGGGGCCCTGTCCGGGATCGCGTGTCGTCGCGTTCCGGCACCGCCAGGAGGAGCTCCGGGAGGCGGGCCCCGGGGAGGCCGACGCCTCCCGCTCCTCAGCCTACGGGGGTCCCCTCCCTGGCGCCGGCCGCTGGGGCCGGGCCAGCCCCGAAAGCCGGGCCCGGGCCCGGGCCAGCTTGCTCAGCCTTCCGTTGCCAGGGGCCTGAGCCTGGGGGCCCCCGCATGGGGAACCCTGTGTCCCGCGCCACGAGTCCCCCCGACCGTCCCGGCGACCACGGCACCTTTCGCGGCTTTGTCCCAGCCGTGGAGTGAGAGATCACTCCGTTCCCCCACAGAGGCCAGCCCCCTCCACGGGCACCCGGGCCGCCCGCCACGGCGGAGGCGGACGCCCGGCCACGGCGCCTCCTTCCACTCTGCTCGGGTTAAACTCCCCGGCGCCGGGGCCGCCGGCCGCGCCCCATCGTCGCGGCTCGTTTTCCGGGTGGCCGCGCCATGCCCCGAGCGAGAAAGGGCCCTGCTCCACGCGGCCCTGGGCGCTGACCAGGGCTGCCCAACGCCGGCCAATTCTCACGAGCGTTCTGCCCAAATCGATCCCGATTTGGGCAGAGCGCTCGTGAGAATTGGCCGGAAAACGCCCGGCGAACACACTTCGGGCACCACAGGGCCGCAGGGCCGCCCCCCCGGGGCCCTGTCCGGGATCGCGTGTCGGCGCGTTCCGGCACCGCCAGGAGGAGCTCCGGGAGGCGGGCCCCGGGGAGGCCGACGCCTCCCGCTCCTCAGCCTCCGGGGGTCCCCTCCCTGGCGCCGGCCGCTGGGGCCGGGCCAGCCCCGAAAGCCGGGCCCGGGCCCGGGCCTGCTTGCTCAGCCTTCCGTTGCCAGGGGCCTGAGCCTGTGGGCCTCCGCATGGGGAACCCTGAGTCCCGCGCCACGAGTCCCCCCGACCGTCCCGGCGACCACGGCACCATTCGCGGCTTCGTCCCAGCCGTGGAGTGAGAGATCACTCCGTTCCCCCACAGAGGCCAGCCCCCTCCACGGGCGCCCCGGCCGCCCGCCACGGCGGAGGCGGACGCCCGGCCACGGCGCCTCCATCCACTCTGCTCGGGGAAAACTCCCCGGCGCCGGGGCCGCCGGCCGCGCCCCATCGTCGCGGCTCGTTTTCCGGGTGGCCGCGCCATGCCCCGAGCGAGAAAGGGCCCTGCTCCACGCGGCCCTGGGCGCTGACCAGGGCTGCCCAACGCCGGCCAATTCTCACGAGCGTTCTGCCCAAATCGATCCCGATTTGGGCAGAACGCTCGTGAGAATTGGCCGGAAAACGCCAGGCGAACACACTTCGGGCACCAGAGGGCCGCAGGGCCGCCCCCCCGGGGCCCTGTCCGGGATCGCGTGTCGGCGCGTTCCGGCACCGCCAGGAGGAGCTCCGGGAGGCGGGCCCCGGGGAGGCCGACGCCTCCCGCTCCTCAGCCTCCGGGGGTCCCCTCCCTGGCGCCGGCCGCTGGGGCCGGGCCAGCCCCGAAAGCCGGGCCCGGGCCCGGGCCTGCTTGCTCAGCCTTCCGTTGCCAGGGGCCTGAGCCTGGGGGCCTCCGCATGGGGAACCCTGAGTCCCGCGCCACGAGTCCCCCCGACCGTTCCGGCGACCACGGCACCTTTCGCGGCTTCGTCCCAGCCGTGGAGTGAGAGATCACTCCGTTCCCCCACAGAGGCCAGCCCCCTCCACGGGCGCCCCGGCCGCCCGCCACGGCGGAGGCGGACGCCCGGCCACGGCGCCTCCATCCACTCTGCTCGGGGAAAACTCCCCGGCGCCGGGGACGCCGGCCGCGCCCCATCGTCGCGGCTCGTTTTCCGGGTGGCCGCGCCATGCCCCGAGCGAGAAAGGGCCCTGCTCCACGCGGCCCTGGGCGCTGACCAGGGCTGCCCAACGCCGGCCAATTCTCACGAGCGTTCTGCCCAAATCGATCCCGATTTGGGCAGAACGCTCGTGAGAATTGGCCGGAAAACGCCCGGCGAACACACTTCGGGCACCACAGGGCCGCAGGGCCGCCCCCCCGGGGCCCTGTCCGGGATCGCGTGTCGGCGCGTTCCGGCACCGCCAGGAGGAGCTCCGGGAGGCGGGCCCCGGGGAGGCCGACGCCTCCCGCTCCTCAGCCTCCGGGGGTCCCCTCCCTGGCGCCGGCCGCTGGGGCCGGGCCAGCCCCGAAAGCCGGGCCCGGGCCCGGGCCTGCTTGCTCAGCCTTCCGTTGCCAGGGGCCTGAGCCTGTGGGCCTCCGCATGGGGAACCCTGAGTCCCGCGCCACGAGTCCCCCCGACCGTCCCGGCGACCACGGCACCATTCGCGGCTTCGTCCCAGCCGTGGAGTGAGAGATCACTCCGTTCCCCCACAAAGGCCAGCCCCCTCCACGGGCGCCCCGGCCGCCCGCCACGGCGGAGGCGGACGCCCGCCACGGCGCCTCCATCCACTCTGCTCGGGGAAAACTCCCCGGCGCCGGGGCCGCCGGCCGCGCCCCATCGTCGCGGCTCGTTTTCCGGGTGGCCGCGCCATGCCCCGAGCGAGAAAGGGCCCTGCTCCACGCGGCCCTGGGCGCTGACCAGGGCTGCCCAACGCCGGCCAATTCTCACGAGCGTTCTGCCCAAATCGATCCCGATTTGGGCAGAACGCTCGTGAGAATTGGCCGGAAAACGCCAGGCGAACACACTTCGGGCACCAGAGGGCCGCAGGGCCGCCCCCCCGGGGCCCTGTCCGGGATCGCGTGTCGGCGCGTTCCGGCACCGCCAGGAGGAGCTCCGGGAGGCGGGCCCCGGGGAGGCCGACGCCTCCCGCTCCTCAGCCTCCGGGGGTCCCCTCCCTGGCGCCGGCCGCTGGGGCCGGGCCAGCCCCGAAAGCCGGGCCCGGGCCCGGGCCTGCTTGCTCAGCCTTCCGTTGCCAGGGGCCTGAGCCTGGGGGCCTCCGCATGGGGAACCCTGAGTCCCGCGCCACGAGTCCCCCCGACCGTCCCGGCGACCACGGCACCTTTCGCGGCTTCGTCCCAGCCGTGGAGTGAGAGATCACTCCGTTCCCCCACAGAGGCCAGCCCCCTCCACGGGCGCCCCGGCCGCCCGCCACGGCGGAGGCGGACGCCCGGCCACGGCGCCTCCATCCACTCTGCTCGGGGAAAACTCCCCGGCGCCGGGGCCGCCGGCCGCGCCCCATCGTCGCGGCTCGTTTTCCGGGTGGCCGCGCCATGCCCCGAGCGAGAAAGGGCCCTGCTCCACGCGGCCCTGGGCGCTGACCAGGGCTGCCCAACGCCGGCCAATTCTCACGAGCGTTCTGCCTAAATCGATCCCGATTTGGGCAGAACGCTCGTGAGAATTGGCCGGAAAACGCCCGGCGAACACACTTCGGGCACCACAGGGCCGCAGGGCCGCCCCCCCGGGGCCCTGTCCGGGATCGCGTGTCGGCGCGTTCCGGCACCGCCAGGAGGAGCTCCGGGAGGCGGGCCCCGGGGAGGCCGTCGCCTCCCGCTCCTCAGCCTCCGGGGGTCCCCTCCCTGGCGCCGGCAGCTGGGGCCGGGCCAGCCCCGAAAGCCGGGCCCGGGCCCGGGACTGCTTGCTCAGCCTTCCGTTGCCAGGGGCCTGAGCCTGGGGGCCTCCGCATGGGGAACCCTGAGTCCCGCGCCACGAGTCCCCCCGACCGTCCCGGCGACCACGGCACCTTTCGCGGCTTCGTCCCAGCCGTGGAGTGAGAGATCACTCCGTTCCCCCACAGAGGCCAGCCCCCTCCACGGGCGCCCCGGCCGCCCGCCACGGCGGAGGCGGACGCCCGGCCACGGCGCCTCCATCCACTCTGCTCGGGGAAAACTCCCCGGCGCCGGGGACGCCGGCCGCGCCCCATCGTCGCGGCTCGTTTTCCGGGTGGCCGCGCCATGCCCCGAGCGAGAAAGCGCCCTGCTCCACGCGGCCCTGGGCGCTGACCAGGGCTGCCCAACGCCGGCCAATTCTCACGAGCGTTTTGCCCAAATCGATCCCGATTTGGGCAGAACGCTCGTGAGAATTGGCCGGAAAACGCCCGGCGAACACACATCGGGCACCACAGGGCCGCAGGGCCGCCCCCCCGGGGCACTGTCCGGGATCGCGTGTCGTCGCGTTCCGGCACCGCCAGGAAGAGCTCCGGGAGGCGGGCCCCGGGGAGGCCGACGCCTCCCGCTCCTCAGCCTCCGGGGGTCCCCTCCCTGGCGCCGGCCGCTGGGGCCGGGCCAGCCCCGAAAGCCGGGCCCGGGCCCGGGCCTGCTTGCTCAGCCTTCCGTTGCCAGGGGCCTGAGCCTGGGGGCCTCCGCATGGGGAACCCTGAGTCCCGCGCCACGAGTCCCCCCGACCGTCCCGGCGACCACGGCACCTTTCGCGGCTTCGTCCCAGCCGTGGAGTGAGAGATCACGTTCCCCCACAGAGGCCAGCCCCCTCCACGGGCGCCCCGGCCGCCCGCCACGGCGGAGGCGGACGCCCGGCCACGGCGCCTCCATCCACTCTGCTCGGGGAAAACTCCCCGGCGCCGGGGCCGCCGGCCGCGCCCCATCGTCGCGGCTCGTTTTCCGGGTGGCCGCGCCATGCCCCGAGCGAGAAAGGGCCCTGCTCCACGCGGCCCTGGGCGCTGACCAGGGCTGCCCAACGCCGGCCAATTCTCACGAGCGTTCTGCCCAAATCGATCCCGATTTGGGCAGAACGCTCGTGAGAATTGGCCGGGAAACGCCCGGCGAACAAACTTCGGGCACCAGAGGGCCGCAGGGCCGCCCCCCCGGGGCCCTGTCCGGGATCGCGTGTCGTCGCGTTCCGGCACCGCCAGGAGGAGCTCCGGGAGGCGGGCCACGGGGAGGCCGACGCCTCCCGCTCCTCAGCCTCCGGGGGTCCCCTCCCTGGCGCCGGCCGCTGGGGCCGGGCCAGCCCCGAAAGCCGGGCCCGGGCCCGGGCCTGCTTGCTCAGCCTTCCGTTGCCAGGGGCCTGAGCCTGTGGGCCTCCGCATGGGGAACCCTGAGTCCCGCGCCACGAGTCCCCCCGACCGTCCCGGCGACCACGGCACCATTCGCGGCTTCGTCCCAGCCGTGGAGTGAGAGATCACTCCGTTCCCCCACAGAGGCCAGCCCCCTCCACGGGCGCCCCGGCCGCCCGCCACGGCGGAGGCGGACGCCCGGCCACGGCGCCTCCATCCACTCTGCTCGGGGGAAAACTCCCCGGCGCCGGGGACGCCGGCCGCGCCCCATCGTCGCGGCTCGTTTTCCGGGTGGCCGCGCCATGCCCCGAGCGAGAAAGGGCCCTGCTCCACGCGGCCCTGGGCGCTGACCAGGGCTGCCCAACGCCGGCCAATTCTCACGAGCGTTCTGCCCAAATCGATCCCGATTTGGGCAGAACGCTCGTGAGAATTGGCCGGAAAACGCCAGGCGAACACACTTCGGGCACCAGAGGGCCGCAGGGCCGCCCCCCCGGGGCCCTGTCCGGGATCGCGTGTCGGCGCGTTCCGGCACCGCCAGGAGGAGCTCCGGGAGGCGGGCCCCGGGGAGGCCGACGCCTCCCGCTCCTCAGCCTCCGGGGGTCCCCTCCCTGGCGCCGGCCGCTGGGGCCGGGCCAGCCCCGAAAGCCGGGCCCGGGCCCGGGCCTGCTTGCTCAGCCTTCCGTTGCCAGGGGCCTGAGCCTGGGGGCCTCCGCATGGGGAACCCTGAGTCCCGCGCCACGAGTCCCCCCGACCGTTCCGGCGACCACGGCACCTTTCGCGGCTTCGTCCCAGCCGTGGAGTGAGAGATCACTCCGTTCCCCCACAGAGGCCAGCCCCCTCCACGGGCGCCCCGGCCGCCCGCCACGGCGGAGGCGGACGCCCGGCCACGGCGCCTCCATCCACTCTGCTCGGGGAAAACTCCCCGGCGCCGGGGCCGCCGGCCGCGCCCCATCGTCGCGGCTCGTTTTCCGGGTGGCCGCGCCATGCCCCGAGCGAGAAAGGGCCCTGCTCCACGCGGCCCTGGGCGCTGACCAGGGCTGCCCAACGCCGGCCAATTCTCACGAGCGTTCTGCCTAAATCGATCCCGATTTGGGCAGAACGCTCGTGAGAATTGGCCGGAAAACGCCCGGCGAACACACTTCGGGCACCACAGGGCCGCAGGGCCGCCCCCCCCGGGGCCCTGTCCGGGATCGCGTGTCGGCGCGTTCCGGCACCGCCAGGAGGAGCTCCGGGAGGCGGGCCCCGGGGAGGCCGACGCCTCCCGCTCCTCAGCCTCCGGGGGTCCCCTCCCTGGCGCCGGCCGCTGGGGCCGGGCCAGCCCCGAAAGCCGGGCCCGGGCCCGGGACTGCTTGCTCAGCCTTCCGTTGCAAGGGGCCTGAGCCTGGGGGCCTCCGCATGGGGAACCCTGAGTCCCGCGCCACGAGTCCCCCCGACCGTCCCGGCGACCACGGCACCTTTCGCGGCTTCGTCCCAGCCGTGGAGTGAGAGATCACTCCGTTCCCCCACAGAGGCCAGCCCCCTCCACGGGCGCCCCGGCCGCCCGCCACGGCGGAGGCGGACGCCCGGCCACGGCGCCTCCATCCACTCTGCTCGGGGAAAACTCCCCGGCGCCGGGGACGCCGGCCGCGCCCCATCGTCGCGGCTCGTTTTCCGGGTGGCCGCGCCATGCCCCGAGCGAGAAAGCGCCCTGCTCCACGCGGCCCTGGGCGCTGACCAGGGCTGCCCAACGCCGGCCAATTCTCACGAGCGTTTTGCCCAAATCGATCCCGATTTGGGCAGAACGCTCGTGAGAATTGGCCGGAAAACGCCCGGCGAACACACATCGGGCACCACAGGGCCGCAGGGCCGCCCCCCCGGGGCCCTGTCCGGGATCGCGTGTCGTCGCGTTCCGGCACCGCCAGGAGGAGCTCCGGGAGGCGGGCCCCGGGGAGGCTGACGCCTCCCGCTCCTCAGCCTCCGGGGGTCCCCTCCCTGGCGCCGGCCGCTGGGGCCGGGCCAGCCCCGAAAGCCGGGCCCGGGCCCGGGCCTGCTTGCTCAGCCTTCCGTTGCCAGGGGCCTGAGCCTGGGGGCCTCCGCATGGGGAACCCTGAGTCCCGCGCCACGAGTCCCCCCACCGTCCCGGCGACCACGGCACCTTTCGCGGCTTCGTCCCAGCCGTGGAGTGAGAGATCACTCCGTTCCCCCACAGAGGCCAGCCCCCTCCACGGGCGCCCCGGCCGCCCGCCACGGCGGAGGCGGACGCCCGGCCACGGCGCCTCCATCCACTCTGCTCGGGGAAAACTCCCCGGCGCCGGGGCCGCCGGCCGCGCCCCATCGTCGCGGCTCGTTTTCCGGGTGGCCGCGCCATGCCCCGAGCGAGAAAGGGCCCTGCTCCACGCGGCCCTGGGCGCTGACCAGGGCTGCCCAACGCCGGCCAATTCTCACGAGCGTTCTGCCCAAATCGATCCCGATTTGGGCAGAACGCTCGTGAGAATTGGCCGGAAAACGCCCGGCGAACAAACTTCGGGCACCAGAGGGCCGCAGGGCCGCCCCCCCGGGGCCCTGTCCGGGATCGCGTGTCGTCGCGTTCCGGCACCGCCAGGAGGAGCTCCGGGAGGCGGGCCCCGGGGAGGCCGACGCCTCCCGCTCCTCAGCCTCCGGGGGTCCCCTCCCTGGCGCCGGCCGCTGGGGCCGGGCCAGCCCCGAAAGCCGGGCCCGGGCCCGGGCCTGCTTGCTCAGCCTTCCGTTGCCAGGGGCCTGAGCCTGGGGGCCTCCGCATGGGGAACCCTGAGTCCCGCGCCACGAGTCCCCCCGACCGTCCCGGCGACCACGGCACCTTTCGCGGCTTCGTCCCAGCCGTGGAGTGAGAGATCACTCCGTTCCCCCACAGAGGCCAGCCCCCTCCACGGGCGCCCCGGCCGCCCGCCACGGCGGAGGCGGACGCCCGGCCACGGCGCCTCCATCCACTCTGCTCGGGGAAAACTCCCCGGCGCCGGGGCCGCCGGCCGCGCCCCATCGTCGCGGCTCGTTTTCCGGGTGGCCGCGCCATGCCCCGAGCGAGAAAGGGCCCTGCTCCACGCGGCCCTGGGCGCTGACCAGGGCTGCCCAACGCCGGCCAATTCTCACGAGCGTTCTGCCCAAATCGATCCCGATTTGGGCAGAACGCTCGTGAGAATTGGCCGGAAAACGCCCGGCGAACACACTTCGGGCACCACAGGGCCGCAGGGCCGCCCCCCCGGGGCCCTGTCCGGGATCGCGTGTCGTCGCGTTCCGGCACCGCCAGGAGGAGCTCCGGGAGGCGGGCCCCGGGGAGGCCGACGCCTCCCGCTCCTCAGTCTCCGGGGGTCCCCTCCCTGGCGCCGGCCGCTGGGGCCGGGCCAGCCCCGAAAGCCGGGCCCGGGCCCGGGCCTGCTTGCTCAGCCTTCCGTTGCCAGGGGCCTGAGCCTGGGGGCCTCCGCATGGGGAACCCTGAGTCCCGCGCCACGAGTCCCCCCGACCGTCCCGGCGACCACGGCACCTTTCGCGGCTTCGTCCCAGCCGTGGAGTGAGAGATCACTCCGTTCCCCCACAGAGGCCAGCCCCCTCCACGGGCGCCCCGGCCGCCCGCCACGGCGGAGGCGGACGCCCGGCCACGGCGCCTCCATCCACTCTGCTCGGGGAAAACTCCCCGGCGCCGGGGACGCCGGCCGCGCCCCATCGTCGCGGCTCGTTTTCCGGGTGGCCGCGCCATGCCCCGAGCGAGAAAGGGCCCTGCTCCACGCGGCCCTGGGCGCTGACCAGGGCTGCCCAACGCCGGCCAATTCTCACGAGCGTTCTGCCCAAATCGATCCCGATTTGGGCAGAACGCTCGTGAGAATTGGCCGGAAAACGCCCGGCGAACACACTTCGGGCACCACAGGGCCGCAGGGCCGCCCCCCCGGGGCCCTGTCCGGGATCGCGTGTCGTCGCGTTCCGGCACCGCCAGGAGGAGCTCCGGGAGGCGTGCCCCGGGGAGGCCGACGCCTCCCGCTCCTCAGTCTCCGGGGGTCCCCTCCCTGGCGCCGGCCGCTGGGGCCGGGCCAGCCCCGAAAGCCGGGCCCGGGCCCGGGCCTGCTTGCTCAGCCTTCCATTGCCAGGGGCCTGAGCCTGGGGGCCTCCGCATGGGGAACCCTGAGTCCCGCGCCACGAGTCCCCCCGACCGTCCCGGCGACCACGGCACCTTTCGCGGCTTCGTCCCAGCCGTGGAGTGAGAGATCACTCCGTTCCCCCACAGAGGCCAGCCCCCTCCACGGGCGCCCCGGCCGCCCGCCACGGCGGAGGCGGACGCCCGGCCACGGCGCCTCCATCCACTCTGCTCGGGGAAAACTCCCCGGCGCCGGGGACGCCGGCCGCGCCCCATCGTCGCGGCTCGTTTTCCGGGTGGCCGCGCCATGCCCCGAGCGAGAAAGGGCCCTGCTCCACGCGGCCCTGGGCGCTGACCAGGGCTGCCCAACGCCGGCCAATTCTCACGAGCGTTCTGCCCAAATCGATCCCGATTTGGGCAGAACGCTCGTGAGAATTGGCCGGAAAACGCCCGGCGAACACACTTCGGGCACCACAGGGCCGCAGGGCCGCCCCCCCGGGGCCCTGTCCGGGATCGCGTGTCGTCGCGTTCCGGCACCGCCAGGAGGAGCTCCGGGAGGCGGGCCCCGGGGAGGCCGACGCCTCCCGCTCCTCAGTCTCCGGGGGTCCCCTCCCTGGCGCCGGCCGCTGGGGCCGGGCCAGCCCCGAAAGCCGGGCCCGGGCCCGGGCCTGCTTGCTCAGCCTTCCGTTGCCAGGGGCCTGAGCCTGGGGGCCTCCGCATGGGGAACCCTGAGTCCCGCGCCACGAGTCCCCCCGACCGTCCCGGCGACCACGGCACCTTTCGCGGCTTCGTCCCAGCCGTGGAGTGAGAGATCACTCCGTTCCCCCACAGAGGCCAGCCCCCTCCACGGGCGCCCCGGCCGCCCGCCACGGCGGAGGCGGACGCCCGGCCACGGCGCCTCCATCCACTCTGCTCGGGGAAAACTCCCCGGCGCCGGGGCCGCCGGCCACGCCCCATCGTCGCGGCTCGTTTTCCGGGTGGCCGCGCCATGCCCCGAGCGAGAAAGGGCCCTGCTCCACGCGGCCCTGGGCGCTGACGAGGGCTGCCCAACGCCGGCCAATTCTCACGAGCGTTCTGCCCAAATCGATCCCGATTTGGGCAGAACGCTCGTGAGAATTGGCCGGAAAACGCCCGGCGAACACACTTCGGGCACCACAGGGCCGCAGGGCCGCCCCCCCGGGGCCCTGTCCGGGATCGCGTGTCGTCGCGTTCCGGCACCGCCAGGAGGAGCTCCGGGAGGCGTGCCCCGGGGAGGCCGACGCCTCCCGCTCCTCAGTCTCCGGGGGTCCCCTCCCTGGCGTCGGCCGCTGGGGCCGGGCCAGCCCCGAAAGCCGGGCCCGGGCCCGGGCCTGCTTGCTCAGCCTTCCATTGCCAGGGGCCTGAGCCTGGGGGCCTCCGCATGGGGAACCCTGAGTCCCGCGCCACGAGTCCCCCCGACCGTCCCGGCGACCACGGCACCTTTCGCGGCTTCGTCCCAGCCGTGGAGTGAGAGATCACTCCGTTCCCCCACAGAGGCCAGCCCCCTCCACGGGCGCCCCGGCCGCCCGCCACGGCGGAGGCGGACGCCCGGCCACGGCGCCTCCATCCACTCTGCTCGGGGAAAACTCCCCGGCGCCGGGGACGCCGGCCGCGCCCCATCGTCGCGGCTCGTTTTCCGGGTGGCCGCGCCATGCCCCGAGCGAGAAAGGGCCCTGCTCCACGCGGCCCTGGGCGCTGACCAGGGCTGCCCAACGCCGGCCAATTCTCACGAGCGTTCTGCCCAAATCGATCCCGATTTGGGCAGAACGCTCGTGAGAATTGGCCGGAAAACGCCCGGCGAACACACTTCGGGCACCACAGGGCCGCAGGGCCGCCCCCCCGGGGCCCTGTCCGGGATCGCGTGTCGTCGCGTTCCGGCACCGCCAGGAGGAGCTCCGGGAGGCGGGCCCCGGGGAGGCCGACGCCTCCCGCTCTTCAGTCTCCGGGGGTCCCCTCCCTGGCGCCGGCCGCTGGGGCCGGGCCAGCCCCGAAAGCCGGGCCCGGGCCCGGGCCTGCTTGCTCAGCCTTCCGTTGCCAGGGGCCTGAGCCTGGGGGCCTCCGCATGGGGAACCCTGAGTCCCGCGCCACGAGTCCCCCCGACCGTCCCGGCGACCACGGCACCTTTCGCGGCTTCGTCCCAGCCGTGGAGTGAGAGATCACTCCGTTCCCCCACAGAGGCCAGCCCCCTCCACGGGCGCCCCGGCCGCCCGCCACGGCGGAGGCGGACGCCCGGCCACGGCGCCTCCATCCACTCTGCTCGGGGAAAACTCCCCGGCGCCGGGGCCGCCGGCCGCGCCCCATCGTCGCGGCTCGTTTTCCGGGTGGCCGCGCCATGCCCCGAGCGAGAAAGGGCCCTGCTCCACGCGGCCCTGGGCGCTGACGAGGGCTGCCCAACGCCGGCCAATTCTCACGAGCGTTCTGCCCAAATCGATCCCGATTTGGGCAGAACGCTCGTGAGAATTGGCCGGAAAACGCCCGGCGAACACACTTCGGGCACCACAGGGCCGCAGGGCCGCCCCCCCGGGGCCCTGTCCGGGATCGCGTGTCGTCGCGTTCCGGCACCGCCAGGAGGAGCTCCGGGAGGCGTGCCCCGGGGAGGCCGACGCCTCCCGCTCCTCAGTCTCCGGGGGTCCCCTCCCTGGCGCCGGCCGCTGGGGCCGGGCCAGCCCCGAAAGCCGGGCCCGGGCCCGGGCCTGCTTGCTCAGCCTTCCATTGCCAGGGGCCTGAGCCTGGGGGCCTCCGCATGGGGAACCCTGAGTCCCGCGCCACGAGTCCCCCCGACCGTCCCGGCGACCACGGCACCTTTCGCGGCTTCGTCCCAGCCGTGGAGTGAGAGATCACTCCGTTCCCCCACAGAGGCCAGCCCCCTCCACGGGCGCCCCGGCCGCCCGCCACGGCGGAGGCGGACGCCCGGCCACGGCGCCTCCATCCACTCTGCTCGGAGAAAACTCCCCGGCGCCGGGGCCGCCGGCCGCGCCCCATTGTCACGGCTCGTTTCCGGGTGGCCGCGCCATGCCCCGAGCGAGAAAGGGCCCTGCTCCACGCGGCCCTGGGCGCTGACCAGGGCTGCCCAACGCCGGCCAATTCTCACGAGCGTTTTGCCCAAATCGATCCCGATTTGGGCAGAACGCTCGTGAGAATTGGCCGGAAAACGCCCGGCGAACACACATCGGGCACCACAGGGCCGCAGGGCCGCCCCCCCGGGGCCCTGTCCGGGATCGCGTGTCGTCGCGTTCCGGCACCGCCAGGAGGAGCTCCGGGAGGCGGGCCCCGGGGAGGCCGACGCCTCCCGCTCCTCAGCCTCCGGGGGTCCCCTCCCTGGCGCCGGCCGCTGGGGCCGGGCCAGCCCCGAAAGCCGGGCCCGGCCCCGGGCCTGCTTGCTCAGCCTTCCGTTGCCAGGGGCCTGAGCCTGGGGGCCTCCGCATGGGGAACCCTGAGTCCCGCGCCACGAGTCCCCCCGACCGTCCCGGCGGCCACGGCACCTTTCGCGGCTTCGTCCCAGCCGTGGAGTGAGAGATCACTCCGTTCCCCCACAGAGGCCAGCCCCCTCCACGGGCGCCCCGGCCGCCCGCCACGGCGGAGGCGGACGCCCGGCCACGGCGCCTCCATCCACTCTGCTCGGGGAAAACTCCCCGGCGCCGGGGCCGCCGGCCGCGCCCCATCGTCGCGGCTCGTTTTCCGGGTGGCCGCGCCATGCCCCGAGCGAGAAAGGGCCCTGCTCCACGCGGCCCTGGGCGCTGACCAGGGCTGCCCAACGCCGGCCAATTCTCACGAGCGTTCTGCCCAAATCGATCCCGATTTGGGCAGAACGCTCGTGAGAATTGGCCGGAAAACGCCCGGCGAACACACTTCGGGCACCACAGGGCCGCAGGGCCGCCCCCCCGGGGCCCTGTCCGGGATCGCGTGTCGTCGCGTTCCGGCACCGCCAGGAGGAGCTCCGGGAGGCGTGCCCCGGGGAGGCCGACGCCTCCCGCTCCTCAGCCTCCGGGGGTCCCCTCCCTGGCGCCGGCCGCTGGGGCCGGGCCAGCCCCGAAAGCCGGGCCCGGGCCCGGGCCTGCTTGCTCAGCCTTCCATTGCCAGGGGCCTGAGCCTGGGGGCCTCCGCATGGGGAACCCTGAGTCCCGCGCCACGAGTCCCCCCGACCGTCCCGGCGACCACGGCACCTTTCGCGGCTTCGTCCCAGCCGTGGAGTGAGAGATCACTCCGTTCCCCCACAGAGGCCAGCCCCCTCCACGGGCGCCCCGGCCGCCCGCCACGGCGGAGGCGGACGCCCGGCCACGGCGCCTCCATCCACTCTGCTCGGGGAAAACTCCCCGGCGCCGGGGACGCCGGCCGCGCCCCATCGTCGCGGCTCGTTTTCCGGGTGGCCGCGCCATGCCCCGAGCGAGAAAGGGCCCTGCTCCACGCGGCCCTGGGCGCTGACCAGGGCTGCCCAACGCCGGCCAATTCTCACGAGCGTTCTGCCCAAATCGATCCCGATTTGGGCAGAACGCTCGTGAGAATTGGCCGGAAAACGCCCGGCGAACACACTTCGGGCACCACAGGGCCGCAGGGCCGCCCCCCCGGGGCCCTGTCCGGGATCGCGTGTCGTCGCGTTCCGGCACCGCCAGGAGGAGCTCCGGGAGGCGGGCCCCGGGGAGGCCGACGCCTCCCGCTCCTCAGTCTCCGGGGGTCCCCTCCCTGGCGCCGGCCGCTGGGGCCGGGCCAGCCCCGAAAGCCGGGCCCGGGCCCGGGCCTGCTTGCTCAGCCTTCCGTTGCCAGGGGCCTGAGCCTGGGGGCCTCCGCATGGGGAACCCTGAGTCCCGCGCCACGAGTCCCCCCGACCGTCCCGGCGACCACGGCACCTTTCGCGGCTTCGTCCCAGCCGTGGAGTGAGAGATCACTCCGTTCCCCCACAGAGGCCAGCCCCCTCCACGGGCGCCCCGGCCGCCCGCCACGGCGGAGGCGGACGCCCGGCCACGGCGCCTCCATCCACTCTGCTCGGGGAAAACTCCCCGGCGCCGGGGCCGCCGGCCGCGCCCCATCGTCGCGGCTCGTTTTCCGGGTGGCCGCGCCATGCCCCGAGCGAGAAAGGGCCCTGCTCCACGCGGCCCTGGGCGCTGACGAGGGCTGCCCAACGCCGGCCAATTCTCACGAGCGTTCTGCCCAAATCGATCCCGATTTGGGCAGAACGCTCGTGAGAATTGGCCGGAAAACGCCCGGCGAACACACTTCGGGCACCACAGGGCCGCAGGGCCGCCCCCCCGGGGCCCTGTCCGGGATCGCGTGTCGTCGTGTTCCGGCACCGCCAGGAGGAGCTCCGGGAGGCGTGCCCCGGGGAGGCCGACGCCTCCCGCTCCTCAGTCTCCGGGGGTCCCCTCCCTGGCGCCGGCCGCTGGGGCCGGGCCAGCCCCGAAAGCCGGGCCCGGGCCCGGGCCTGCTTGCTCAGCCTTCCATTGCCAGGGGCCTGAGCCTGGGGGCCTCCGCATGGGGAACCCTGAGTCCCGCGCCACGGGTCCCCCCGACCGTCCCGGCGACCACGGCACCTTTCGCGGCTTCGTCCCAGCCGTGGAGTGAGAGATCACTCCGTTCCCCCACAGAGGCCAGCCCCCTCCACGGGCGCCCCGGCCGCCCGCCACGGCGGAGGCGGACGCCCGGCCACGGCGCCTCCATCCACTCTGCTCGGGGAAAACTCCCCGGCGCCGGGGACGCCGGCCGCGCCCCATCGTCGCGGCTCGTTTTCCGGGTGGCCGCGCCATGCCCCGAGCGAGAAAGGGCCCTGCTCCACGCGGCCCTGGGCGCTGACCAGGGCTGCCCAACGCCGGCCAATTCTCACGAGCGTTCTGCCCAAATCGATCCCGATTTGGGCAGAACGCTCGTGAGAATTGGCCGGAAAACGCCCGGCGAACACACTTCGGGCACCACAGGGCCGCAGGGCCGCCCCCCCGGGGCCCTGTCCGGGATCGCGTGTCGTCGTGTTCCGGCACCGCCAGGAGGAGCTCCGGGAGGCGGGCCCCGGGGAGGCCGACGCCTCCCGCTCTTCAGTCTCCGGGGGTCCCCTCCCTGGCGCCGGCCGCTGGGGCCGGGCCAGCCCCGAAAGCCGGGCCCGGGCCCGGGCCTGCTTGCTCAGCCTTCCGTTGCCAGGGGCCTGAGCCTGGGGGCCTCCGCATGGGGAACCCTGAGTCCCGCGCCACGAGTCCCCCCGACCGTCCCGGCGACCACGGCACCTTTCGCGGCTTCGTCCCAGCCGTGGAGTGAGAGATCACTCCGTTCCCCCACAGAGGCCAGCCCCCTCCACGGGCGCCCCGGCCGCCCGCCACGGCGGAGGCGGACGCCCGGCCACGGCGCCTCCATCCACTCTGCTCGGGGAAAACTCCCCGGCGCCGGGGCCGCCGGCCGCGCCCCATCGTCGCGGCTCGTTTTCCGGGTGGCCGCGCCATGCCCCGAGCGAGAAAGGGCCCTGCTCCACGCGGCCCTGGGCGCTGACCAGGGCTGCCCAACGCCGGCCAATTCTCACGAGCGTTCTGCCCAAATCGATCCCGATTTGGGCAGAACGCTCGTGAGAATTGGCCGGAAAACGCCCGGCGAACACACTTCGGGCACCACAGGGCCGCAGGGCCGCCCCCCCGGGGCCCTGTCCGGGATCGCGTGTCGTCGCGTTCCGGCACCGCCAGGAGGAGCTCCGGGAGGCGTGCCCCGGGGAGGCCGACGCCTCCCGCTCCTCAGTCTCCGGGGGTCCCCTCCCTGGCGCCGGCCGCTGGGGCCGGGCCAGCCCCGAAACCCGGGCCCGGGCCCGGGCCTGCTTGCTCAGCCTTCCATTGCCAGGGGCCTGAGCCTGGGGGCCTCCGCATGGGGAACCCTGAGTCCCGCGCCACGAGTCCCCCCCGACCGTCCCGGCGACCACGGCACCTTTCGCGGCTTCGTCCCAGCCGTGGAGTGAGAGATCACTCCGTTCCCCCACAGAGGCCAGCCCCCTCCACGGGCGCCCCGGCCGCCCGCCACGGCGGAGGCGGACGCCCGGCCACGGCGCCTCCATCCACTCTGCTCGGGGAAAACTCCCCGGCGCCGGGGCCGCCGGCCGCGCCCCATCGTCGCGGCTCGTTTTCCCGGGTGGCCGCGCCATGCCCCGAGCGAGAAAGGGCCCTGCTCCACGCGGCCCTGGGCGCTGACCAGGGCTGCCCAACGCCGGCCAATTCTCACGAGCGTTCTGCCCAAATCGATCCCGATTTGGGCAGAACGCTCGTGAGAATTGGCCGGAAAACGCCCGGCGAACAAACTTCGGGCACCAGAGGGCCGCAGGGCCGCCCCCCCGGGGCCCTGTCCGGGATCGCGTGTCGTCGCGTTCCGGCACCGCCAGGAGGAGCTCCGGGAGGCGGGCCCCGGGGAGGCCGACGCCTCCCGCTCCTCAGCCTCCGGGGGTCCCCTCCCTGGCGCCGGCCGCTGGGGCCGGGCCAGCCCCGAAAGCCGGGCCCGGGCCCGGGCCTGCTTGCTCAGCCTTCCGTTGCCAGGGGCCTGAGCCTGGGGGCCTCCGCATGGGGAACCCTGAGTCCCGCGCCACGAGTCCCCCCGACCGTCCCGGCGACCACGGCACCTTTCGCGGCTTCGTCCCAGCCGTGGAGTGAGAGATCACTCCGTTCCCCCACAGAGGCCAGCCCCCTCCACGGGCGCCCCGGCCGCCCGCCACGGCGGAGCGGACGCCCGGCCACGGCGCCTCCATCCACTCTGCTCGGGGAAAACTCCCCGGCGCCGGGGCCGCCGGCCGCGCCCCATCGTCGCGGCTCGTTTTCCGGGTGGCCGCGCCATGCCCCGAGCGAGAAAGGGCCCTGCTCCACGCGGCCCTGGGCGCTGACCAGGGCTGCCCAACGCCGGCCAATTCTCACGAGCGTTCTGCCCAAATCGATCCCGATTTGGGCAGAACGCTCGTGAGAATTGGCCGGAAAACGCCCGGCGAACACACTTCGGGCACCAGAGGGCCGCAGGGCCGCCCCCCCGGGGCCCTGTCCGGGATCGCGTGTTGTCGCGTTCCGGCACCGCCAGGAGGAGCTCCGGGAGGCGGGCCCCGGGGAGGCCGACGCCTCCCGCTCCTCAGCCTCCGGGGGTCCCCTCCCTGGCGCCGGCCGCTGGGGCCGGGCCAGCCCCGAAAGCCGGGTCCGGGCCCGGTCCTGCTTGCTCAGCCTTCCGTTGCCAGGGGCCTGAGCCTGGGGGCCTCCGCATGGGGAACCCTGAGTCCCGCGCCACGAGTCCCCCCGACCGTCCCGGCGACCACGGCACCTTTCGCGGCTTCGTCCCAGCCGTGGAGTGAGAGATCACTCCGTTCCCCCACAGAGGCCAGCCCCCTCCACGGGCGCCCCGGCCGCCCGCCACGGCGGAGGCGGACGCCCGGCCACGGCGCCTCCATCCACTCTGCTCGGGGAAAACTCCCCGGCGCCGGGGCCGCCGGCCGCGCCCCATCGTCGCGGCTCGTTTTCCGGGTGGCCGCGCCATGACCCGAGCGAGAAAGGGCCCTGCTCCACGCGGCCCTGGGCGCTGACCAGGGCTGCACAACGCCGGCCAATTCTCACGAGCGTTCTGCCCAAATCGATCCCGATTTGGGCAGAACGCTCGTGAGAATTGGCCGGAAAACGCCCGGCGAACAAACTTCGGGCACCAGAGGGCCGCAGGGCCGCCCCCCCGGGGCCCTGTCCGGGATCGCGTGTCGTCGCGTTCCGGCACCGACAGGAGGAGCTCCGGGAGGCGGGCCCCGGGGAGGCCGACGCCTCCCGCTCCTCAGCCTCCGGGTGTCCCCTCCCTGGCGCCGGCCGCTGGGGCCGGGCCAGCCCCGAAACCCGGGCCCGGGCCCGGGCCTGCTTGCTCAGCCTTCCGTTGCCAGGGGCCTGAGCCTGGGGGCCTCCGCATGGGGAACCCTGAGTCCCGCGCCACGAGTCCCCCCGACCGTCCCGGCGACCACGGCACCTTTCGCGGCTTCGTCCCAGCCGTGGAGTGAGAGATCACTCCGTTCCCCCACAGAGGCCAGCCCCCTCCACGGGCGCCCCGGCCGCCCGCCACGGCTGAGGCGGACGCCCGGCCACGGCGCCTCCATCCACTCTGCTCGGGGAAAACTCCCCGGCGCCGGGGACGCCGGCCGCGCCCCATCGTCGCGGCTCGTTTTCCGGGTGGCCGCGCCATGCCTGAGCGAGAAAGGGCCCTGCTCCACGCGGCCCTGGGCGCTGACCAGGGCTGCCCAACGCCGGCCAATTCTCACGAGCGTTCTGCCCAAATCGATCCCGATTTGGGCAGAACGCTCGTGAGAATTGGCCGGAAAACGCCCGGCGAACACACTTCGGGCACCACAGGGCCGCAGGGCCGCCCCCCCGGGGCCCTGTCCGGGATCGCGTGTCGTCGCGTTCCGGCACCGCCAGGAGGAGCTCCGGGAGGCGGGCCCCGGGGAGGCCGACGCCTCCCGCTCCTCAGTCTCCGGGGGTCCCCTCCCTGGCGCCGGCCGCTGGGGCCGGGCCAGCCCCGAAAGCCGGGCCCGGGCCCGGGCCTGCTTGCTCAGCCTTCCATTGCCAGGGGCCTGAGCCTGGGGGCCTCCGCATGGGGAAACCTGAGTCCCGCGCCACGAGTCCCCCCGACCGTCCCGGCGACCACGGCACCTTTCGCGGCTTCGTCCCAGCCGTGGAGTGAGAGATCACTCCGTTCCCCCACAGAGGCCAGCCCCCTCCACGGGCGCCCCGGCCGCCCGCCACGGCGGAGGCGGACGCCCGGCCACGGCGCCTCCATCCACTCTGCTCGGGGAAAACTCCCCGGCGCCGGGGCCGCCGGCCGCGCCCCATCGTCGCGGCTCGTTTTCCGGGTGGCCGCGCCATGCCCCGAGCGAGAAAGGGCCCTGCTCCACGCGGCCCTGGGCGCTGACCAGGGCTGCCCAACGCCGGCCAATTCTCACGAGCGTTCTGCCCAAATCGATCCCGATTTGGGCAGAACGCTCGTGAGAATTGGCCGGAAAACGCCCGGCGAACACACTTCGGGCACCACAGGGCCGCAGGGCCGCCCCCCCGGGGCCCTGTCCGGGATCGCGTGTCGGCGCGTTCCGGCACCGCCAGGAGGAGCTCCGGGAGGCGGGCCCCGGGGAGGCCGACGCCTCCCGCTCCTCAGCCTCCGGGGGTCCCCTCCCTGGCGCCGGCCGCTGGGTCCGGGCCAGCCCCGAAAGCCGGGCCCGGGCCCGGGCCTGCTTGCTCAGCCTTCCGTTGCCAGGGGCCTGAGCCTGGGGGCCTCCGCATGGGGAACCCTGAGTCCCGCGCCACGAGTCCCCCCGACCGTCCCGGCGACCACGGCACCTTTCGCGGCTTCGTCCCAGCCGTGGAGTGAGAGATCACTCCGTTCCCCCACAGAGGCCAGCCCCCTCCACGGGCGCCCCGGCCGCCCGCCACGGCGGAGGCGGACGCCCGGCCACGGCGCCTCCATCCACTATGCTCGGGGAAAACTCCCCGGCGCCGGGGCCGCCGGCCACGCCCCATCATCGCGGCTCGTTTTCCGGGTGGCCGCGCCATGACCCGAGCGAGAAAGGGCCCTGCTCCACGCGGCCCTGGGCGCTGACCAGGGCTGCCCAACGCCGGCCAATTCTCACGAGCGTTCTGCCCAAATCGATCCCGATTTGGGCAGAACGCTCGTGAGAATTGGCCGGAAAACGCCCGGCGAACACACTTCGGGCACCACAGGGCCGCAGGGCAGCCCCCCCGGGCCCTGTCCGGGTTCGCGTGTCGGCGCGTTCCGGCACCGCCAGGAGGAGCTCCGGGAGGCGGGCCCCGGGGAGGCCGACGCCTCCCGCTCCTCAGCCTCCGGGGTCCCCTCCCTGGCGCCGGCCGCTGGGGCCGGGCCAGCCCCGAAAGCCGGGCCCGGGCCCGGGCCTGCTTGCTCAGCCTTCCGTTGCCAGGGGCCTGAGCCTGGGGGCCTCAGCATGGGGAACGCTGAGTCCCGCGCCACGAGCCCCCCGACCGTCCCGGCGACCACGGCACCTTTCGCGGCTTCGTCCCAGCCGTGGAGTGAGAGATCACTCCGTTCCCCCACAGAGGAGAGCCCCCTCCACGGGCGCCCCGGCCGCCAGCCACGGCGGAGGCGGTCGCCCGACCACGGCGCCTCCATCCACTCTGCTCGGGGAAAACTCCCCGGCGCCGGGGCCGCCGGCCGCGCCCCATCGTCGCGGCTCGTTTTCCGGGTGGCCGCGCCATGCCCCGAGCGAGAAAGGGCCCTGCTCCACGCGGCCCTGGGCGCTGACCAGGGCTGCCCAACGCCGGCCAATTCTCACGAGCGTTCTGCCCAAATCGATCCCGATTTGGGCAGAACGCTCGTGAGAATTGGCCGAAAAACGCCCGGCGAACACACTTCGGGCACCACAGGGCCGCAGGGCCGCCCCCCCGGGGCCCTGTCCGGGATCGCGTGTCGTCGCGTTCCGGCACCGCCAGGAGGAGCTCCGGGAGGCTTGCCGCGGGGAGGCCGACGCCTCCCGCTCCTCAGCCTCCGGGGGTCCCCTCCCTGGCGCCGGCCGCTGGGGCCGGGCCAGCCCCGAAAGCCGGGCCCGGGCCCGGGCCTGCTTGCTCAGCCTTCCGTTGCCAGGGGCCTGAGCCTTGGGGCCTCCGCATGGGGAACCCTGAGTCCCGCGCCACGAGTCCCCCCGACCGTCCCGGCGACCACGGCACCTTTCGCGGCTTCGTCCCAGCCGTGGAGTGAGAGATCACTCCGTTCCCCCACAGAGGCCAGCCCCCTCCACGGGCGCCCCGGCCGCCCGCCACGGCGGAGGCGGACGCCCGGCCACGGCGCCTCCATCCACTCTGCTCGGGGAAAACTCCCCGGCGCCGGGGCCGCCGGCCGCGCCCCATCGTCGCGGCTCGTTTTCCGGGTGGCCGCGCCATGCCCCGAGCGAGAAAGGGCCCTGCTCCACGCGGCCCTGGGCGCTGACCAGGGCTGCCCAACGCCGGCCAATTCTCACGAGCGTTCTGCCCAAATCGATCCCGATTTGGGCAGAACGCTCGTGAGAATTGGCCGGAAAACGCCCGGCGAACACACTTCGGGCACCAGAGGGCCGCAGGGCCGCCCCCCCGGGGCCCTGTCCGGGATCGCGTGTCGTCGCGTTCCGGCACCGCCAGGAGGAGCTCCGGGAGGCGGGCCCCGGGGACGCCGACGCCTCCCGCTCCTCAGCCTCCGGGGGTCCCCTCCCTGGCGCCGGCCGCTGGGGCCGGGCCAGCCCCGAAAGCCGGGCCCGGGCCCGGGCCTGCTTGCTCAGCCTTCCGTTGCCAGGGGCCTGAGCCTGGGGGCCTCCGCATGGGGAACCCTGAGTCCCGCGCCACGAGTCCCCCCGACCGTCCCGGCGACCACGGCACCTTTCGCGGCTTCGTCCCAGCCGTGGAGTGAGAGATCACTCCGTTCCCCCACAGAGGCCAGCCCCCTCCACGGGCGCCCCGGCCGCCCGCCACGGCGGAGGCGGACGCCCGGCCACGGCGCCTCCATCCACTCTGCTCGGGGAAAACTCCCCGGCGCCGGGGCCGCCGGCCGCGCCCCATCGTCGCGGCTCGTTTTCCGGGTGGCCGCGCCATGCCCCGAGCGAGAAAGGGCCCTGCTCCACGCGGCCCTGGGCGCTGACCAGGGCTGCCCAACGCCGGCATATTCTCACGAGCGTTCTGCCCAAATCGATCCCGATTTGGGCAGAACGCTCGTGAGAATTGGCCGGAAAACGCCCGGCGAACACACTTCGGGCACAACAGGGCCGCAGGGCCGCCCCCCCGGGGCCCTGTCCGGGATCGCGTGTCGGCGCGTTCCGGCACCGCCAGGAGGAGCTCCGGGAGGCGGGCCCCGGGGAGGCCGATGCCTCCCGCTCCTCAGCCTCCGGGGGTCCCCTCCCTGGCGCCGGCCGCTGGGGCCGGGCCAGCCCCGAAAGCCGGGCCCGGGCCCGGGCCTGCTTGCTCAGCCTTCCGTTGCCAGGGGCCTGAGCCTGGGGGCCTCCGCATGGGGAACCCTGAGTCCCGCGCCACGAGTCCCCCCGACCGTCCCGGCGACCACGGCACCTTTCGCGGCTTCGTCCCAGCCGTGGAGTGAGAGATCACTCCGTTCCCCCACAGAGGCCAGCCCCCTCCACGGGCGCCCCGGCCGCCCGCCACGGCGGAGGCGGACGCCCGGCCACGGCGCCTCCATCCACTCTGCTCGGGGAAAACTCCCCGGCGCCGGGGCCGCCGGCCGCGCCCCATCGTCGCGGCTCGTTTTCCGGGTGGCCGTGCCATGCCCCGAGCGAGAAAGGGCCCTGCTCCACGCGGCCCTGGGCGCTGACCAGGGCTGCCCAACGCCGGCATATTCTCACGAGCGTTCTGCCCAAATCGATCCCGGTTTGGGCAGAACGCTCGTGAGAATTGGCCGGAAAACGCCCGGCGAACACACTTCGGGCACCAGAGGGCCGCAGGGCCGCCCCCCCGGGGCCCTGTCCGGGATCGCGTGTGGTCGCGTTCCGGCACCGCCAGGAGGAGCTCCGGGAGGCGGGCCCCGGGGACGCCGACGCCTCCCGCTCCTCAGCCTCCGGGGGTCCCCTCCCTGGCGCCGGCCGCTGGGGCCGGGCCAGCCCCGAAAGCCGGGCCCGGGCCCGGGCCTGCTTGCTCAGCCTTCCGTTGCCAGGGGCCTGAGCCTGGGGGCCTCCGCATGGGGAACCCTGAGTCCCGCGCCACGAGTCCCCCCGACCGTCCCGGCGACCACGGCACCTTTCGCGGCTTCGTCCCAGCCGTGGAGTGAGAGATCACTCCGTTTCCCCACAGAGGCCAGCCCCCTCCACGGGCGCCCCGGCCGCCCGCCACGGCGGAGGCGGACGCCCGGCCACGGCGCCTCCATCCACTCTGCTCGGGGAAAACTCCCCGGCGCCGGGGCCGCCGGCCGCGCCCCATCGTCGCGGCTCGTTTTCCGGGTGGCCGCGCCATGCCCCGAGCGAGAAAGCGCCCTGCTCCACGCGGCCCTGGGCGCTGACCAGGGCTGCCCAACGCCGGCCAATTCTTACGAGCGTTCTGCCCAAATCGATCCCGATTTGGGCAGAACGCTCGTGAGAATTGGCCGGAAAACGCCCGGCGAACACACTTCGGGCACCAGAGGGCCGCAGGGCCGCCCCCCCGGGGCCCTGTCCGGGATCGCGTGTCGTCGCGTTCCGGCACCGCCAGGAGGAGCTCCGGGATGCGGGCCCCGGGGAGGCCGACGCCTCCCGCTCCTCAGCCTCCGGGGGTCCCCTCCCTGGCGCCGGCTGCTGGGGCCGGGCCAGCCCCGAAAGCCGGGCCCGGGCCCGGGCCTGCTTGCTCAGCCTTCCGTTGCCAGGGGCCTGAGCCTGGGGGCCTCCGCACGGGGAACCCTGAGTCCCGCGCCACGAGTCCCCCCGACCGTCCCGGCGACCACGGCACCTTTCGCGGCTTCGTCCCAGCCGTGGAGTGAGAGATCACTCCGTTCCCCCACAGAGGCCAGCCCCCTCCACGGGCGCCCCGGCCGCCCGCCACGGCGGAGGCGGACGCCCGGCCACGGCGCCTCCATCCACTCTGCTCGGGGAAAACTCCCCGGCGCCGGGGCCGCCGGCCGCGCCCCATCGTCGCGGCTCGTTTTCCGGGTGGCCGCACCATGCCCCGAGCGAGAAAGGGCCCTGCTCCACGCGGCCCTGGGCGCTGACCAGGGCTGCCCAAAGCCGGCCAATTCTCACGAGCGTTCTGCCCAAATCGATCCCGATTTGGGCAGAACGCTCGTGAGAATTGGCCAGAAAACGCCCGGCGAACACACTTCGGGCACCAGAGGGCCGCAGGGCCGCCCCCCCGGGGCCCTGTCCGGGATCGCGTGTCGTCGCGTTCCGGCACCGCCAGGAGGAGCTCCGGGAGGCGGGCCCCGGGGAGGCCGACGCCTCCCGCTCCTCAGCCTCCGGGGTTCCCCTCCCTGGCGCCGGCCGCTGGGGCCGGGCCAGCCCCGAAAGCCGGGCCCGGGTCCGGGCCTGCTTGCTCAGCCTTCCGTTGCCAGGGGCCTGAGCCTGGGGGCCTCCGCATAGGGAACCCTGAGTCCCGGGCCACGAGTCCCCCCGACCGTCCCGGCGACCACGGCACCTTTCGCGGCTTCGTCCCAGCCGTGGAGTGAGAGATCACTCCGTTCCCCCACAGAGGCCAGCCCCCTCCACGGGCGCCCCGGCCGCCCGCCACGGCGGAGGCGGACGCCCGGCCACGGCGCCTCCATCCACTCTGCTCGGGGAAAACTCCCCGGCGCCGGGGCCGCCGGCCGCGCCCCATCGTCGCGGCTCGTTTTCCGGGTGGCCGCGCCATGCCCCGAGCGAGAAAGGGCCCTGCTCCACGCGGCCCTGGGCGCTGACCAGGGCTGCCCAACGCCGGCCAATTCTCACGAGCGTTCTGCCCAAATCGATCCCGATTTGGGCAGAACGCTCGTGAGAATTGGCCGGAAAACGCCCGGCGAACACACTTCGGGCACCAGAGGGCCGCAGGGCCGCCCCCCCGGGGCCCTGTCCGGGATCGCGTGTCGTCGCGTTCCGGCACCGCCAGGAGGAGCTCCGGGAGGCGGGCCCCGGGGACGCCGACGCCTCCCGCTCCTCAGCCTCCGGGGGTCCCCTCCCTGGCGCCGGCCGCTGGGGCCGGGCCAGCCCCGAAAGCCGGGCCCGAGCCCGGGCCTGCTTGCTCAGCCTTCCGTTGCCAGAGGCCTGAGCCTGGGGGCCTCCGCATGGGGAACCCTGAGTCCCGCGCCACGAGTCCCCCCCGACCGTCCCAGCGACCACGGCACCTTTCGCGGCTTCGTCCCAGCCGTGGAGTGAGAGATCACTCCGTTCCCCCACAGAGGCCAGCCCCCTCCACGGGCGCCCCGGCCGCCCGCCACGGCGGAGGCGGACGCCCGGCCACGGCGCCTCCATCCACTCTGCTCGGGGAAAACTCCCCGGCGCCGGGGCCGCCGGCCGCGCCCCATCGTCGCGGCTCGTTTTCCGGGTGGCCGCGCCATGCCCCGAGCGAGAAAGGGCCCTGCTCCACGCGGCCCTGGGCGCTGACCAGGGCTGCCCAACGCCGGCATATTCTCACGAGCGTTCTGCCCAAATCGATCCCGATTTGGGCAGAACGCTCGTGAGAATTGGCCGGAAAACGCCCGGCGAACACACTTCGGGCACCAGAGGGCCGCAGGGCCGCCCCCCCGGGGCCCTGTCCGGGATCGCGTGTCGGCGCGTTCCGGCACCGCCAGGAGGAGCTCCGGGAGGCGGGCCCCGGGGAGGCCGACGCCTCCCGCTCCTCAGCCTCCGGGGGTCCCCTCCCTGGCGCCGGCCGCTGGGGCCGGGCCAGCCCCGATACCCAGGCCCGGGCCCGGGCCTGCTTGCTCAGCCTTCCGTTGCCAGGGGCCTGAGCCTGGGGGCCTCCGCATGGGGAACCCTGAGTCCCGCGCCACGAGTCCCCCCGACCGTCCCGGCGACCACGGCACCTTTCGCGGCTTCGTCCCAGCCGTGGAGTGAGAGATCACTCCGTTCCCCCACAGAGGCCAGCCCCCTCCACGGGCGCCCCGGCCGCCCGTCACGGCGGAGGCGGACGCCCGGCCACGGCGCCTCCATCCACTCTGCTCGGGGAAAACTCCCCGGCGCCGGGGCCGCCGGCCGCGCCCCATCGTCGCGGCTCGTTTTCCGGGTGGCCGCGCCATGCCCCGAGCGAGAAAGGGCCCTGCTCCACGCGGCCCTGGGCGCTGACCAGGGCTGCCCAACGCCGGCCTATTCTCACGAGCGTTCTGCCCAAATCGATCCCGATTTGGGCAGAACGCTCGTGAGAATTGGCCGGAAAACGCCCGGCGAACACACTTCGGGCAGCAGAGGGCCGCAGGGCCGCCCCCCCGGGGCCCTGTCCGGGATCGCGTGTCGTCGCGTTCCGGCACCGCCAGGAGGAGCTCCGGGAGGCGGGCCCCGGGGAGGCCGACGCCTCCCGCTCCTCAGCCTCCGGGGGTCCCCTCCCTGGCGCCGGCCGCTGGGGCCGGGCCAGCCCCGAAAGCCGGGCCCGGGCCCGGGCCTGCTTGCTCAGCCTTCCGTTGCCAGGGGCCTGAGCCTGGGGGCCTCCGCATGGGGAACCCTGAGTCCCGCGCCACGAGTCCCCCCGACCGTCTCGGCGACCACGGCACCTTTCGCGGCTTCGTCCCAGCCGTGGAGTGAGAGATCACTCCGTTCCCCCACAGAGGCCAGCCCCCTCCACGGGCGCCCCGGCCGCCCGCCACGGCGGAGGCGGACGCCCGGCCACGGCGCCTCCATCCACTCTGCTCCGGGAAAACTCCCCGGCGCCGGGGCCGCCGGCCGCGCCCCATCGTCGCGGCTCGTTTTCCGGGTGGCCGCACCATGCCCCGAGCGAGAAAGGGCCCTGCTCCACGCGGCCCTGGGCGCTGACCAGGGCTGCCCAACGCCGGCCAATTCTCACGAGCGTTCTGCCCAAATCGATCCCGATTTGGGCAGAACGCTCGTGAGAATTGGCCGGAAAACGCCCGGCGAACACACTTCGGGCACCACAGGGCCGCAGGGCCGCCCCCCCGGGGCCCTGTCCGGGATCGCGTGTCGTCGCGTTCCGGCACCGCCAGGAGGAGCTCCGGGAGGCGGGCCCCGGGGAGGCCGACGCCTCCCGCTCCTCAGACTCCGGGGGTCCCCTCCCTGGCGCCGGCCGCTGGGGCCGGGCCAGCCCCGAAAGCCGGGCCCGGGCCCGGGCCTGCTTGCTCAGCCTTCCGTTGCCAGGGGCCTGAGCCTGGGGGCCTCCGCATGGGGAACCCTGAGTCCCGCGCCACGAGTCCCCCCGACCGTCCCGGCGACGACGGCACCTTTCGCGGCTTCGTCCCAGCCGTGGAGTGAGAGATCACTCCGTTCCCCCACAGAGGCCAGCCCCCTCCACGGGCGCCCCGGCCGCCCGCCACGGCGGAGGCGGACGCCCGGCCACGGCGCCTCCATCCACTCTGCTCGGGGAAAACTCCCAGGCGCCGGGGCCGCCGGCCGCGCCCCATCGTCGCGGCTCGTTTTCCGGGTGGCCGCACCATGCCCCGAGCGAGAAAGGGCCCTGCTCCACGCGGCCCTGGGCGCTGACCAGGGCTGCCCAACGCCGGCCAATTCTCACGAGCGTTCTGCCCAAATCGATCCCGATTTGGGCAGAACGCTCGTGAGAATTGGCTGGAAAACGCCCGGCGAACACACTTCGGGCACCAGAGGGCCGCAGGGCCGCCCCCCCCGGGGCCCTGTCCGGGATCGCGTGTCGTCGCGTTCCGGCACCGCCAGGAGGAGCTCCGGGAGGCGGGCCCCGGGGAGGCTGACGCCTCCCGCTCCTCAGCCTCCGGGGGTCCCCTCCCTGGCGCCGGCCGCTGGGGCCGGGCCAGCCCCGAAAGCCGGGCCCGGGCCCGGGCCTGCTTGCTCAGCCTTCCGTTGCCAGGGGCCTGAGCCTGGGGGCCTCCGCATGGGGAACCCTGAGTCCCGCGCCACGAGTCCCCCCGACCGTCCCGGCGACCACGGCACCTTTCGCGGCTTCGTCCCAGCCGTGGAGTGAGAGATCACTCCGTTCCCCCACAGAGGCCAGCCCCCTCCACGGGCGCCCCGGGCGCCCGCCACGGCGGAGGCGGACGCCCGGCCACGGCGCCTCCATCCACTCTGCTCGGGGAAAACTCCCCGGCGCCGGGGCCGCCGGCCGCGCCCCATCGTCGCGGCTCGTTTTCCGGGTGGCCGCGCCATGCCCCGAGCGAGAAAGGGCCCTGCTCCACGCGGCCCTGGGCGCTGACCAGGGCTGCCCAATGCCGGCATATTCTCACGAGCGTTCTGCCCAAATCGATCCCGATTTGGGCAGAACGCTCGTGAGAATTGGCCGGAAAACGCCCGGCGAACACACTTCGGGCACCACAGGGCCGCAGGGCCGCCCCCTCGGGGCCCTGTCCGGGATCGCGTGTCGGCGCGTTCCGGCACCGCCAGGAGGAGCTCCGGGAGGCGGGCCCCGGGGAGGCCGACGCCTCCCGCTCCTCAGCCTCCGGGGTTCCCCTCCCTGGCGCCGGCCGCTGGGGCCGGGCCAGCCCCGACAGCCGGGCCCAGGTCCGGGCCTGCTTGCTCAGCCTTCCGTTGCCAGGGGCCTGAGCCTGGGGGCCTCCGCATCGGGAACACTGAGTCCCGGGCCACGAGTCCCCCCGACCGTCCCGGCGACCACGGCACCTTTCGCGGCTTCGTCCCAGCCGTGGAGTGAGAGATCACTCCGTTCCCCCACAGAGTCCAGCCCCCTCCACGGGCGCCCCGGCCGCCCGCCACGGCGGAGGCGGACGCCCGGCCACGGCGCCTCCATCCACTCTGCTCGGGGAAAACTCCCCGGCGCCGGGGCCGCCGGCCGCGCCCCATCGTCGCGGCTCTTTTTCCGGGTGGCCGCGCCATGCCCCGAGCGAGAAAGGGCCCTGCTCCACGCGGCCCTGGGCGCTGACCAGGGCTGCCCAACGCCGGCCAATTCTCACGAGCGTTCTGCCCAAATCGATCCCGATTAGGGCAGAACGCTCGTGAGAATTGGCCGGAAAACGCCCGGCGAACACACTTCGGGCACCAGAGGGCCGCAGGGCCGCCCCCCCGGGGCCCTGTCCGGGATCGCGTGTCGTCGCGTTCCGGCACCGCCAGGAGGAGCTCCGGGAGGCGGGCCCCGGGGAGGCTGACGCCTCCCGCTCCTCAGCCTCCGGGGGTCCCCTCCCTGGCGCCGGCCGCTGGGGCCGGGCCAGCCCCGAAAGCCGGGCCCGGGCCCGGGCCTGCTTGCTCAGCCTTCCGTTGCCAGGGGCCTGAGCCTGGGGGCCTCCGCATGGGGAACCCTGAGTCCCGCGCCACGAGTCCCCCCGACCGTCCCGGCGACCACGGCACCTTTCGCGGCTTCGTCCCAGCCGTGGAGTGAGAGATCACTCCGTTCCCCCACAGAGGCCAGCCCCCTCCACGGGCGCCCCGGGCGCCCGCCACGGCGGAGGCGGACGCCCGGCCACGGCGCCTCCATCCACTCTGCTCGGGGAAAACTCCCCGGCGCCGGGGCCGCCGGCCGCGCCCCATCGTCGCGGCTCGTTTTCCGGGTGGCCGCGCCATGCCCCGAGCGAGAAAGGGCCCTGCTCCACGCGGCCCTGGGCGCTGACCAGGGCTGCCCAATGCCGGCATATTCTCACGAGCGTTCTGCCCAAATCGATCCCGATTTGGGCAGAACGCTCGTGAGAATTGGCCGGAAAACGCCCGGCGAACACACTTCGGGCACCACAGGGCCGCAGGGCCGCCCCCTCGGGGCCCTGTCCGGGATCGCGTGTCGGCGCGTTCCGGCACCGCCAGGAGGAGCTCCGGGAGGCGGGCCCCGGGGAGGCCGACGCCTCCCGCTCCTCAGCCTCCGGGGTTCCCCTCCCTGGCGCCGGCCGCTGGGGCCGGGCCAGCCCCGAAAGCCGGGCCCAGGTCCGGGCCTGCTTGCTCAGCCTTCCGTTGCCAGGGGCCTGAGCCTGGGGGCCTCCGCATCGGGAACACTGAGTCCCGGGCCACGAGTCCCCCCGACCGTCCCGGCGACCACGGCACCTTTCGCGGCTTCGTCCCAGCCGTGGAGTGAGAGATCACTCCGTTCCCCCACAGAGGCCAGCCCCCTCCACGGGCGCCCCGGCCGCCCGCCACGGCGGAGGCGGACGCCCGGCCACGGCGCCTCCATCCACTCTGCTCGGGGAAAACTCCCCGGCGCCGGGGCCGCCGGCCGCGCCCCATCGTCGCGGCTCGTTTTCCGGGTGGCCGCGCCATGCCCCGAGCGAGAAAGGGCCCTGCTCCACGCGGCCCTGGGCGCTGACCAGGGCTGCCCAACGCCGGCCAATTCTCACGAGCGTTCTGCCCAAATCGATCCCGATTAGGGCAGAACGCTCGTGAGAATTGGCCGGAAAACGCCCGGCGAACACACTTCGGGCACCAGAGGGCCGCAGGGCCGCCCCCCCGGGGCCCTGTCCGGGACCGCGTGTCGTCGCGTTCCGGCACCGCCAGGAGGAGCTCCGGGAGGCGGGCCCCGGGGAGGCCGACGCCTCCCGCTCCTCAGCCTCCGGGGGTCCCCTCCCTGGCGCCGGCCGCTGGGGCCGGGCCAGCCCCGAAAGCCGGGCCCGGGCCCGGGCCTGCTTGCTCAGCCTTCCGTTGCCAGGGGCCTGAGCCTGGGGGCCTCCGCATGGGGAACACTGAGTCCCGCGCCACGAGTCCCCCCGACCGTCCCGGCGACCACGGCACCTTTCGCGGCTTCGTCCCAGCCGTGGAGTGAGAGATCACTCCGTTCCCCCACAGAGGCCAGCCCCCTCCACGGGCGCCCCGGCCGCCCGCCACGGCGGAGGCGGACGCCCGGCCACGGCGCCTCCATCCACTCTGCTCGGGGAAAACTCCCCGGCGCCGGGGCCGCCGGCCGCGCCCCATCGTCGCGGCTCGTTTTCCGGGTGGCCGCGCCATGCCCCGAGCGAGAAAGGGCCCTGCTCCACGCGGCCCTGGGCGCTGACCAGGGCTGCCCAATGCCGGCATATTCTCACGAGCGTTCTGCCCAAATCGATCCCGATTTGGGCAGAACGCTCGTGAGAATTGGCCGGAAAACGCCCGGCGAACACACTTCGGGCACCACAGGGCCGCAGGGCCGCCCCCTCGGGGCCCTGTCCGGGATCGCGTGTCGGCGCGTTCCGGCACCGCCAGGAGGAGCTCCGGGAGGCGGGCCCCGGGGAGGCCGACGCCTCCCGCTCCTCAGCCTCCGGGGTTCCCCTCCCTGGCGCCGGCCGCTGGGGCCGGGCCAGCCCCGAAAGCCGGGCCCGGGTCCGGGCCTGCTTGCTCAGCCTTCCGTTGCCAGGGGCCTGAGCCTGGGGGCCTCCGCATCGGGAACACTGAGTCCCGGGCCACGAGTCCCCCCGACCGTCCCGGCGACCACGGCACCTTTCGCGGCTTCGTCCCAGCCGTGGAGTGAGAGATCACTCCGTTCCCCCACAGAGGCCAGCCCCCTCCACGGGCGCCCCGGCCGCCCGCCACGGCGGAGGCGGACGCCCGGCCACGGCGCCTCCATCCACTCTGCTCGGGGAAAACTCCCCGGCGCCGGGGCCGCCGGCCGCGCCCCATCGTCGCGGCTCGTTTTCCGGGTGGCCGCGCCATGCCCCGAGCGAGAAAGGGCCCTGCTCCACGCGGCCCTGGGCGCTGACCAGGGCTGCCCAACGCCGGCCAATTCTCACGAGCGTTCTGCCCAAATCGATCCCGATTAGGGCAGAACGCTCGTGAGAATTGGCCGGAAAACGCCCGGCGAACACACTTCGGGCACCAGAGGGCCGCAGGGCCGCCCCCCCGGGGCCCTGTCCGGGATCGCGTGTCGGCGCGTTCCGGCACCGCCAGGAGGAGCTCCGGGAGGCGGGCCCCGGGGAGGCCGACGCCTCCCGCTCCTCAGCCTCCGGGGGTCCCTTCCCTGGCGCCGGCCGCTGGGGCCGGGCCAGCCCCGATACCCAGGCCCGTGCCCGGGCCTGCTTGCTCAGCCTTCCGTTGCCAGGGGCCTGAGCCTGGGGGCCTCCGCATGGGGAACCCTGAGTCCCGCGCCACGAGTCCCCCCGACCGTCCCGGCGACCACGGCACCTTTCGCGGCTTCGTCCCAGCCGTGGAGTGAGAGATCACTCCGTTCCCCCACAGAGGCCAGCCCCCTCCACGGGCGCCCCGGCCGCCCGCCACGGCGGAGGCGGACGCCCGGCCACGGCGCCTCCATCCACTCTGCTCCGGGAAAACTCCCCGGCGCCGGGGCCGCCGGCCGCGCCCCATCGTCGCGGCTCGTTTTCCGGGTGGCCGCGCCATGCCCCGAGCGAGAAAGGGCCCTGCTCCACGCGGCCCTGGGCGCTGACCAGGGCTGCCCAACGCCGGCCAATTCTCACGAGCGTTCTGCCCAAATCGATCCCGATTTGGGCAGAACGCTCGTGAGAATTGGCCGGAAAACGCCCGGCGAACACACTTCGGGCACCACAGGGCCGCAGGGCCGCCCCCCCGGGGCCCTGTCCGGGATCGCGTGTCGTCGCGTTCCGGCACCGCCAGGAGGAGCTCCGGGAGGCGGGCCCCGGGGAGGCCGACGCCTCCCGCTCCTCAGACTCCGGGGGTCCCCTCCCTGGCGCCGGCCGCTGGGGCCGGGCCAGCCCCGAAAGCCGGGCCCGGGCCCGGGCCTGCTTGCTCAGCCTTCCGTTGCCAGGGGCCTGAGCCTGGGGGCCTCCGCATGGGGAACCCTGAGTCCCGCGCCACGAGTCCCCCCGACCGTCCCGGCGACGACGGCACCTTTCGCGGCTTCGTCCCAGCCGTGGAGTGAGAGATCACTCCGTTCCCCCACAGAGGCCAGCCCCCTCCACGGGCGCCCCGGCCGCCCGCCACGGCGGAGGCGGACGCCCGGCCACGGCGCCTCCATCCACTCTGCTCGGGGAAAACTCCCCGGCGCCGGGGCCGCCGGCCGCGCCCCATCGTCGCGGCTCGTTTTCCGGGTGGCCGCACCATGCCCCGAGCGAGAAAGGGCCCTGCTCCACGCGGCCCTGGGCGCTGACCAGGGCTGCCCAACGCCGGCCAATTCTCACGAGCGTTCTGCCCAAATCGATCCCGATTTGGGCAGAACGCTCGTGAGAATTGGCCGGAAAACGCCCGGCGAACACACTTCGGGCACCAGAGGGCCGCAGGGCCGCCCCCCCGGGGCCCTGTCCGGGATCGCGTGTCGTCGCGTTCCGGCACCGCCAGGAGGAGCTCCGGGAGGCGGGCCCCGGGGAGGCTGACGCCTCCCGCTCCTCAGCCTCCGGGGGTCCCCTCCCTGGCGCCGGCCGCTGGGGCCGGGCCAGCCCCGAAAGCCGGGCCCGGGCCCGGGCCTGCTTGCTCAGCCTTCCGTTGCCAGGGGCCTGAGCCTGGGGGCCTCCGCATGGGGAACCCTGAGTCCCACGCCACGAGTCCCCCCGACCGTCCCGGCGACCACGGCACCTTTCGCGGCTTCGTCCCAGCCGTGGAGTGAGAGATCACTCCGTTCCCCCACAGAGGCCAGCCCCCTCCACGGGCGCCCCGGCCGCCCGCCATGGCGGAGGCGGACGCCCGGCCACGGCGCCTCCATCCACTCTGCTCGGGGAAAACTCCCCGGCGCTGGGGCCGCCGGCCGCGCCCCATCGTCGCGGCTCGTTTTCCGGGTGGCCGCGCCATGCCCCGAGCGAGAAAGGGCCCTGCTCCACGCGGCCCTGGGCGCTGACCAGGGCTGCCCAATGCCGGCATATTCTCACGAGCGTTCTGCCCAAATCGATCCCGATTTGGGCAGAACGCTCGTGAGAATTGGCCGGAAAACGCCCGGCGAACACACTTCGGGCACCACAGGGCCGCAGGGCCGCCCCCTCGGGGCCCTGTCCGGGATCGCGTTTCGTCGCGTTCCGGCACCGCCAGGAGGAGCTCCGGGAGGCGGGCCCCGGGGAGGCCGACGCCTCCCGCTCCTCAGACTCCGGGGGTCCCCTCCCTGGCGCCGGCCGCTGGGGCCGGGCCAGCCCCGAAAGCCGGGCCCGGACCCGGACCTGCTTGCTCAGCCTTCCGTTGCCAGGGGCCTGAGCCTGGGGGCCTCCGCATGGGGAACCCTGAGTCCCGCGCCACGAGTCCCCCCGACCGTCCCGGCGACCACGGCACCTTTCGCGGCTTCGTCCCAGCCGTGGAGTGAGAGATCACTCCGTTCCCCCACAGAGGCCAGCCCCCTCCACGGGCGCCCCGGCCGCCGGCCACGGCGGAGGCGGACGCCCGGCCACGGCGCCTCCATCCACTCTGCTCGGGGAAAACTCCCCGGCGCCGGGGACGCCGGCCGCGCCCCAAGTCGCGGCTCGTTTTCCGGGTGGCCGCGCCATGCCCCGAGCGAGAAAGGGCCCTTCTCCACGCGGCCCTGGGCGCTGACCAGGGCTGCCCAACGCCGGCCAATTCTCACGAGCGTTCTGCCCAAATCGATCCCGATTTGGGCAGAACGCTCGTGAGAATTGGCCGGAAAACGCCCGGCGAACACACTTCGGGCACCAGAGGGCCGCAGGGCCGCCCCCCCGGGGCCCTGTCCGGGATCGCGTGTCGGCGCGTTCCGGCACCGCCAGGAGGAGCTCCGGGAGGCGGGCCCCGGGGAGGCCGACGCCTCCCGCTCCTCAGCCTCCGGGGGTCCCTTCCCTGGCGCCGGTCGCTGGGGCCGGGCCAGCCCCGATACCCAGGCCCGGGCCCGGGCCTGCTTGCTCAGCCTTCCGTTGCCAGGGGCCTGAGCCTGTGGGCCTCCGCATGGGGAACCCTGAGTCCCGCGCCACGAGTCCCCCCGACCGTCCCGGCGACCACGGCACATTTCGCGGCTTCGTCCCAGCCGTGGAGTGAGAGATCACTCCGTTCCCCCACAGAGGCCAGCCCCCTCCACGGGCGCCCCGGCCGCCCGCCACGGCGGAGGCGGACGCCCGGCCACGGCGCCTCCATCCACTCTGCTCGGGGAAAACTCCCCGGCGCCGGGGCCGCCGGCCGCGCCCCATCGTCGCGGCTCGTTTTCCGGGTGGCCGCGCCATGCCCCGAGCGAGGAAAGGGCCCTGCTCCACGCGGCCCTGGGCGCTGACCAGGGCTGCCCAACGCCGGCCAATTCTCACGAGCGTTCTGCCCAAATCGATCCCGATTTGGGCAGAACGCTCGTGAGAATTGGCCGGAAAACGCCCGGCGAACACACTTCGGGCACCAGAGGGCCGCAGGGCCGCCCCCCCGGGGCCCTGTCCGGGATCGCGTGTCGTCGCGTACCGGCACCGCCAGGAGGAGCTCCGGGAGGCGGGCCCCGGGGAGGCCGACGCCTCCCGCTCCTCAGCCTCCGGGGGTCCCCTCCCTGGCGCCGGCCGCTGGGGCCGGGCCAGCCCCGAAAGCCGGGCCCGGGCCCGGGCCTGCTTGCTCAGCCTTCCGTTGCCAGGGGCCTGAGCCTGGGGGCCTCCGCATGGGGAACCCTGAGTCCCGCGCCACGAGTCCCCCCGACCGTCCCGGCGACCACGGCACCTTTCGCGGCTTCGTCCCAGCCGTGGAGTGAGAGATCACTCCGTTCCCCCACAGAGGCCAGCCCCCTCCACGGGCGCCCCGGCCGCCCGCCACGGCGGAGGCGGACGCCCGGCCACGGCGCCTCCATCCACTCTGCTCGGGGAAAACTCCCCGGCGCCGGGGCCGCCGGCCGCGCCCCATCGTCGCGGCTCGTTTTCCGGGTGGCCGCGCCATGCCCCGAGCGAGAAAGGGCCCTGCTCCACGCGGCCCTGGGCGCTGACCAGGGCTGCCCAATGCCGGCATATTCTCACGAGCGTTCTGCCCAAATCGATCCCGATTTGGGCAGAACGCTCGTGAGAATTGGCCGGAAAACGCCCGGCGAACACACTTCGGGCACCACAGGGCCGCAGGGCCGCCCCCTCGGGGCCCTGTCCGGGATCGCGTGTCGGCGCGTTCCGGCACCGCCAGGAGGAGCTCCGGGAGGCGGGCCCCGGGGAGGCCGACGCCTCCCGCTCCTCAGCCTCCGGGGTTCCCCTCCCTGGCGCCGGCCGCTGGGGCCGGGCCAGCCCCGACAGCCGGGCCCAGGTCCGGGCCTGCTTGCTCAGCCTTCCGTTGCCAGGGGCCTGAGCCTGGGGGCCTCCGCATCGGGAACACTGAGTCCCGGGCCACGAGTCCCCCCGACCGTCCCGGCGACCACGGCACCTTTCGCGGCTTCGTCCCAGCCGTGGAGTGAGAGATCACTCCGTTCCCCCACAGAGGCCAGCCCCCTCCACGGGCGCCCCGGCCGCCCGCCACGGCGGAGGCGGACGCCCGGCCACGGCGCCTCCATCCACTCTGCTCGGGGAAAACTCCCCGGCGCCGGGGCCGCCGGCCGCGCCCCATCGTCGCGGCTCTTTTTCCGGGTGGCCGCGCCATGCCCCGAGCGAGAAAGGGCCCTGCTCCACGCGGCCCTGGGCGCTGACCAGGGCTGCCCAACGCCGGCCAATTCTCACGAGCGTTCTGCCCAAATCGATCCCGATTAGGGCAGAACGCTCGTGAGAATTGGCCGGAAAACGCCCGGCGAACACACTTCGGGCACCAGAGGGCCGCAGGGCCGCCCCCCCGGGGCCCTGTCCGGGACCGCGTGTCGTCGCGTTCCGGCACCGCCAGGAGGAGCTCCGGGAGGCGGGCCCCGGGGAGGCCGACGCCTCCCGCTCCTCAGCCTCCGGGGGTCCCCTCCCTGGCGCCGGCCGCTGGGGCCGGGCCAGCCCCGAAAGCCGGGCCCGGGCCCGGGCCTGCTTGCTCAGCCTTCCGTTGCCAGGGGCCTGAGCCTGGGGGCCTCCGCATGGGGAACCCTGAGTCCCGCGCCACGAGTCCCCCCGACCGTCCCGGCGACCACGGCACCTTTCGCGGCTTCGTCCCAGCCGTGGAGTGAGAGATCACTCCGTTCCCCCACAGAGGCCAGCCCCCTCCACGGGCGCCCCGGCCGCCCGCCACGGCGGAGGCGGACGCCCGGCCACGGCGCCTCCATCCACTCTGCTCGGGGAAAACTCCCCGGCGCCGGGGCCGCCGGCCGCGCCCCATCGTCGCGGCTCGTTTTCCGGGTGGCCGCGCCATGCCCCGAGCGAGAAAGGGCCCTGCTCCACGCGGCCCTGGGCGCTGACCAGGGCTGCCCAACGCCGGCCAATTCTCACGAGCGTTCTGCCCAAATCGATCCCGATTAGGGCAGAACGCTCGTGAGAATTGGCCGGAAAACGCCCGGCGAACACACTTCGGGCACCACAGGGCCGCAGGGCCGCCCCCTCGGGGCCCTGTCCGGGATCGCGTGTCGGCGCGTTCCGGCACCGCCAGGAGGAGCTCCGGGAGGCGGGCCCCGGGGAGGTCGACGCCTCCCGCTCCTCAGCCTCCGGGGTTCCCCTCCCTGGCGCCGGCCGCTGGGGCCGGGCCAGCCCCGAAAGCCGGGCCCAGGTCCGTGCCTGCTTGCTCAGCCTTCCGTTGCCAGGGGCCTGAGCCTGGGGGCCTCCGCATGGGGAACCCTGAGTCCCGGGCCACGAGTCCCCCCGACCGTCCCGGCGACGACGGCACCTTTCGCGGCTTCGTCCCAGCCGTGGAGTGAGAGATCACTCCGTTCCCCCACAGAGGCCAGCCCCCTCCACGGGCGCCCCGGCCGCCCGCCACGGCGGAGGCGGACGCCCGGCCACGGCGCCTCCATCCACTCTGCTCGGGGGAAAACTCCCCGGCGCCGGGGCCGCCGGCCGCGCCCCATCGTCGCGGCTCGTTTTCCGGGTGGCCGCGCCATGCCCCGAGCGAGAAAGGGCCCTGCTCCACGCGGCCCTGGGCGCTGACCAGGGCTGCCCAACGCCGGCCAATTCTCACGAGCGTTCTGCCCAAATCGATCCCGATTAGGGCAGAACGCTCGTGAGAATTGGCCGGAAAACGCCCGGCGAACACACTTCGGGCACCAGAGGGCCGCAGGGCCGCCCCCCCGGGGCCCTGTCCGGGATCGCATGTCGGCGCGTTCCGGCACCGCCAGGAGGAGCTCCGGGAGGCGGGCCCCGGGGAGGCCGACGCCTCCCTCTCCTCAGCCTCCGGGGGTCCCTTCCCTGGCGCCGGCCGCTGGGGCCGGGCCAGCCCCGATACCCAGGCCCGGGCCCGGGCCTGCTTGCTCAGCCTTCCGTTGCCAGGGGCCTGAGCCTGGGGGCCTCCGCATGGGGAACCCTGAGTCCCGCGCCACGAGTCCCCCCGACCGTCCCGGCGACCACGGCACCTTTCGCGGCTTCGTCCCAGCCGTGGAGTGAGAGATCACTCCGTTCCCCCACAGAGGCCAGCCCCCTCCACGGGCGCCCCGGCCGCCCGCCACGGCGGAGGCGGACGCCCGGCCACGGCGCCTCCATCCACTCTGCTCCGGGAAAACTCCCCGGCGCCGGGGCCGCCGGCCGCGCCCCATCGTCGCGGCTCTTTTTCCGGGTGGCCGCGCCATGCCCCGAGCGAGAAAGGGCCCTGCTCCACGCGGCCCTGGGCGCTGACCAGGGCTGCCCAACGCCGGCCAATTCTCACGAGCGTTCTGCCCAAATCGATCCCGATTTGGGCAGAACGCTCGTGAGAATTGGCCGGAAAACGCCCGGCGAACACACTTCGGGCACCACAGGGCCGCAGGGCCGCCCCCCCGGGGCCCTGTCCGGGATCGCGTGTCGTCGCGTTCCGGCACCGCCAGGAGGAGCTCCGGGAGGCGGGCCCCGGGGAGGCCGACGCCTCCCGCTCCTCAGACTCCGGGGGTCCCCTCCCTGGCGCCGGCCGCTGGGGCCGGGCCAGCCCCGAAAGCCTGGCCCGGGCCCGGGCCTGCTTGCTCAGCCTTCCGTTGCCAGGGGCCTGAGCCTGGGGGCCTCCGCATGGGGAACCCTGAGTCCCGCGCCACGAGTCCCCCCGACCGTCCCGGCGACGACGGCACCTTTCGCGGCTTCGTCCCAGCCATGGAGTGAGAGATCACTCCGTTCCCCCACAGAGGCCAGCCCCCTCCACGGGCGCCCCGGCCGCCCGCCACGGCGGAGGCGGACGCCCGGCCACGGCGCCTCCATCCACTCTGCTCGGGGAAAACTCCCCGGCGCCGGGGCCGCCGGCCGCGCCCCATCGTCGCGGCTCGTTTTCCGGGTGGCCGCACCATGCCCCGAGCGAGAAAGGGCCCTGCTCCACGCGGCCCTGGGCGCTGACCAGGGCTGCCCAACGCCGGCCAATTCTCACGAGCGTTCTGCCCAAATCGATCCCGATTTGGGCAGATCGCTCGTGAGAATTGGCCGGAAAACGCCCGGCGAACACACTTCGGGCACCAGAGGGCCGCAGGGCCGCCCCCCCGGGGCCCTGTCCGGGATCGCGTGTCGTCGCGTTCCGGCACCGCCAGGAGGAGCTCCGGGAGGCGGGCCCCGGGGAGGCTGACGCCTCCCGCTCCTCAGCCTCCGGGGGTCCCCTCCCTGGCGCCGGCCGCTGGGGCCGGGCCAGCCCCGAAAGCCGGGCCCGGGCCCGGGCCTGCTTGCTCAGCCTTCCGTTGCCAGGGGCCTGAGCCTGGGGGCCTCCGCATGGGGAACCCTGAGTCCCACGCCACGAGTCCCCCCGACCGTCCCGGCGACCACGGCACCTTTCGCGGCTTCGTCCCAGCCGTGGAGTGAGAGATCACTCCGTTCCCCCACAGAGGCCAGCCCCCTCCACGGGCGCCCCGGCCGCCCGCCACGGCGGAGGCGGACGCCCGGCCACGGCGCCTCCATCCACTCTGCTCGGGGAAAACTCCCCGGCGCTGGGGCCGCCGGCCGCGCCCCATCGTCGCGGCTCGTTTTCCGGGTGGCCGCGCCATGCCCCGAGCGAGAAAGGGCCCTGCTCCACGCGGCCCTGGGCGCTGACCAGGGCTGCCCAATGCCGGCATATTCTCACGAGCGTTCTGCCCAAATCGATCCCGATTTGGGCAGAACGCTCGTGAGAATTGGCCGGAAAACGCCCGGCGAACACACTTCGGGCACCACAGGGCCGCAGGGCCGCCCCCTCGGGGCCCTGTCCGGGATCGCGTTTCGTCGCGTTCCGGCACCGCCAGGAGGAGCTCCGGGAGGCGGGCCCCGGGGAGGCCGACGCCTCCCGCTCCTCAGACTCCGGGGGTCCCCTCCCTGGCGCCGGCCGCTGGGGCCGGGCCAGCCCCGAAAGCCGGGCCCGGGCCCGGGCCTGCTTGCTCAGCCTTCCGTTGCCAGGGGCCTGAGCCTGGGGGCCTCCGCATGGGGAACCCTGAGTCCCGCGCCACGAGTCCCCCCGACCGTCCCGGCGACCACGGCACCTTTCGCGGCTTCGTCCCAGCCGTGGAGTGAGAGATCACTCCGTTCCCCCACAGAGGCCAGCCCCCTCCACGGGCGCCCCGGCCGCCGGCCACGGCGGAGGCGGACGCCCGGCCACGGCGCCTCCATCCACTCTGCTCGGGGAAAACTCCCCGGCGCCGGGGACGCCGGCCGCGCCCCAAGTCGCGGCTCGTTTTCCGGGTGGCCGCGCCATGCCCCGAGCGAGAAAGGGCCCTTCTCCACGCGGCCCTGGGCGCTGACCAGGGCTGCCCAACGCCGGCCAATTCTCACGAGCGTTCTGCCCAAATCGATCCCGATTTGGGCAGAACGCTCGTGAGAATTGGCCGGAAAACGCCCGGCGAACACACTTCGGGCACCAGAGGGCCGCAGGGCCGCCCCCCCGGGGCCCTGTCCGGGATCGCGTGTCGGCGCGTTCCGGCACCGCCAGGAGGAGCTCCGGGAGGCGGGCCCCGGGGAGGCCGACGCCTCCCGCTCCTCAGCCTCCGGGGGTCCCTTCCCTGGCGCCGGTCGCTGGGGCCGGGCCAGCCCCGATACCCAGGCCCGGGCCCGGGCCTGCTTGCTCAGCCTTCCGTTGCCAGGGGCCTGAGCCTGTGGGCCTCCGCATGGGGAACCCTGAGTCCCGCGCCACGAGTCCCCCCGACCGTCCCGGCGACCACGGCACATTTCGCGGCTTCGTCCCAGCCGTGGAGTGAGAGATCACTCCGTTCCCCCACAGAGGCCAGCCCCCTCCACGGGCGCCCCGGCCGCCCGCCACGGCGGAGGCGGACGCCCGGCCACGGCGCCTCCATCCACTCTGCTCGGGGAAAACTCCCCGGCGCCGGGGCCGCCGGCCGCGCCCCATCGTCGCGGCTCGTTTTCCGGGTGGCCGCGCCATGCCCCGAGCGAGAAAGGGCCCTGCTCCACGCGGCCCTGGGCGCTGACCAGGGCTGCCCAACGCCGGCCAATTCTCACGAGCGTTCTGCCCAAATCGATCCCGATTTGGGCAGAACGCTCGTGAGAATTGGCCGGAAAACGCCCGGCGAACACACTTCGGGCACCAGAGGGCCGCAGGGCCGCCCCCCCGGGGCCCTGTCCGGGATCGCGTGTCGTCGCGTACCGGCACCGCCAGGAGGAGCTCCGGGAGGCGGGCCCCGGGGAGGCCGACGCCTCCCGCTCCTCAGCCTCCGGGGGTCCCCTCCCTGGCGCCGGCCGCTGGGGCCGGGCCAGCCCCGAAAGCCGGGCCCGGGCCCGGGCCTGCTTGCTCAGCCTTCCGTTGCCAGGGGCCTGAGCCTGGGGGCCTCCGCATGGGGAACCCTGAGTCCCGCGCCACGAGTCCCCCCGACCGTCCCGGCGACCACGGCACCTTTCGCGGCTTCGTCCCAGCCGTGGAGTGAGAGATCACTCCGTTCCCCCACAGAGGCCAGCCCCCTCCACGGGCGCCCCGGCCGCCCGCCACGGCGGAGGCGGACGCCCGGCCACGGCGCCTCCATCCACTCTGCTCGGGGAAAACTCCCCGGCGCCGGGGCCGCCGGCCGCGCCCCATCGTCGCGGCTCGTTTTCCGGGTGGCCGCGCCATGCCCCGAGCGAGAAAGGGCCCTGCTCCACGCGGCCCTGGGCGCTGACCAGGGCTGCCCAATGCCGGCATATTCTCACGAGCGTTCTGCCCAAATCGATCCCGATTTGGGCAGAACGCTCGTGAGAATTGGCCGGAAAACGCCCGGCGAACACACTTCGGGCACCACAGGGCCGCAGGGCCGCCCCCTCGGGGCCCTGTCCGGGATCGCGTGTCGGCGCGTTCCGGCACCGCCAGGAGGAGCTCCGGGAGGCGGGCCCCGGGGAGGCCGACGCCTCCCGCTCCTCAGCCTCCGGGGTTCCCCTCCCTGGCGCCGGCCGCTGGGGCCGGGCCAGCCCCGACAGCCGGGCCCAGGTCCGGGCCTGCTTGCTCAGCCTTCCGTTGCCAGGGGCCTGAGCCTGGGGGCCTCCGCATCGGGAACACTGAGTCCCGGGCCACGAGTCCCCCCGACCGTCCCGGCGACCACGGCACCTTTCGCGGCTTCGTCCCAGCCGTGGAGTGAGAGATCACTCCGTTCCCCCACAGAGTCCAGCCCCCTCCACGGGCGCCCCGGCCGCCCGCCACGGCGGAGGCGGACGCCCGGCCACGGCGCCTCCATCCACTCTGCTCGGGGAAAACTCCCCGGCGCCGGGGCCGCCGGCCGCGCCCCATCGTCGCGGCTCTTTTTCCGGGTGGCCGCGCCATGCCCCGAGCGAGAAAGGGCCCTGCTCCACGCGGCCCTGGGCGCTGACCAGGGCTGCCCAACGCCGGCCAATTCTCACGACCGTTCTGCCCAAATCGATCCCGATTAGGGCAGAACGCTCGTGAGAATTGGCCGGAAAACGCCCGGCGAACACACTTCGGGCACCAGAGGGCCGCAGGGCCGCCCCCCCGGGGCCCTGTCCGGGACCGCGTGTCGTCGCGTTCCGGCACCGCCAGGAGGAGCTCCGGGAGGCGGGCCCCGGGGAGGCCGACGCCTCCCGCTCCTCAGCCTCCGGGGGTCCCCTCCCTGGCGCCGGCCGCTGGGGCCGGGCCAGCCCCGAAAGCCGGGCCCGGGCCCGGGCCTGCTTGCTCAGCCTTCCGTTGCCAGGGGCCTGAGCCTGGGGGCCTCCGCATGGGGAACCCTGAGTCCCGCGCCACGAGTCCCCCCGACCGTCCCGGCGACCACGGCACCTTTCGCGGCTTCGTCCCAGCCGTGGAGTGAGAGATCACTCCGTTCCCCCACAGAGGCCAGCCCCCTCCACGGGCGCCCCGGCCGCCCGCCACGGCGGAGGCGGACGCCCGGCCACGGCGCCTCCATCCACTCTGCTCGGGGAAAACTCCCCGGCGCCGGGGCCGCCGGCCGCGCCCCATCGTCGCGGCTCGTTTTCCGGGTGGCCGCGCCATGCCCCGAGCGAGAAAGGGCCCTGCTCCACGCGGCCCTGGGCGCTGACCAGGGCTGCCCAATGCCGGCATATTCTCACGAGCGTTCTGCCCAAATCGATCCCGATTTGGGCAGAACGCTCGTGAGAATTGGCCGGAAAACGCCCGGCGAACACACTTCGGGCACCACAGGGCCGCAGGGCCGCCCCCTCGGGGCCCTGTCCGGGATCGCGTGTCGGCGCGTTCCGGCACCGCCAGGAGGAGCTCCGGGAGGCGGGCCCCGGGGAGGTCGACGCCTCCCGCTCCTCAGCCTCCGGGGTTCCCCTCCCTGGCGCCGGCCGCTGGGGCCGGGCCAGCCCCGAAAGCCGGGCCCAGGTCCGTGCCTGCTTGCTCAGCCTTCCGTTGCCAGGGGCCTGAGCCTGGGGGCCTCCGCATGGGGAACCCTGAGTCCCGGGCCACGAGTCCCCCCGACCGTCCCGGCGACGACGGCACCTTTCGCGGCTTCGTCCCAGCCGTGGAGTGAGAGATCACTCCGTTCCCCCACAGAGGCCAGCCCCCTCCACGGGCGCCCCGGCCGCCCGCCACGGCGGAGGCGGACGCCCGGCCACGGCGCCTCCATCCACTCTGCTCGGGGAAAACTCCCCGGCGCCGGGGCCGCCGGCCGCGCCCCATCGTCGCGGCTCGTTTTCCGGGTGGCCGCGCCATGCCCCGAGCGAGAAAGGGCCCTGCTCCACGCGGCCCTGGGCGCTGACCAGGGCTGCCCAACGCCGGCCAATTCTCACGAGCGTTCTGCCCAAATCGATCCCGATTAGGGCAGAACGCTCGTGAGAATTGGCCGGAAAACGCCCGGCGAACACACTTCGGGCACCAGAGGGCCGCAGGGCCGCCCCCCCGGGGCCCTGTCCGGGATCGCGTGTCGGCGCGTTCCGGCACCGCCAGGAGGAGCTCCGGGAGGCGGGCCCCGGGGAGGCCGACGCCTCCCTCTCCTCAGCCTCCGGGGGTCCCTTCCCTGGCGCCGGCCGCTGGGGCCGGGCCAGCCCCGATACCCAGGCCCGGGCCCGGGCCTGCTTGCTCAGCCTTCCGTTGCCAGGGGCCTGAGCCTGGGGGCCTCCGCATGGGGAACCCTGAGTCCCGCGCCACGAGTCCCCCCGACCGTCCCGGCGACCACGGCACCTTTCGCGGCTTCGTCCCAGCCGTGGAGTGAGAGATCACTCCGTTCCCCCACAGAGGCCAGCCCCCTCCACGGGCGCCCCGGCCGCCCGCCACGGCGGAGGCGGACGCCCGGCCACGGCGCCTCCATCCACTCTGCTCCGGGAAAACTCCCCGGCGCCGGGGCCGCCGGCCGCGCCCCATCGTCGCGGCTCTTTTTCCGGGTGGCCGCGCCATGCCCCGAGCGAGAAAGGGCCCTGCTCCACGCGGCCCTGGGCGCTGACCAGGGCTGCCCAACGCCGGCCAATTCTCACGAGCGTTCTGCCCAAATCGATCCCGATTTGGGCAGAACGCTCGTGAGAATTGGCCGGAAAACGCCCGGCGAACACACTTCGGGCACCACAGGGCCGCAGGGCCGCCCCCCCGGGGCCCTGTCCGGGATCGCGTGTCGTCGCGTTCCGGCACCGCCAGGAGGAGCTCCGGGAGGCGGGCCCCGGGGAGGCCGACGCCTCCCGCTCCTCAGACTCCGGGGGTCCCCTCCCTGGCGCCGGCCGCTGGGGCCGGGCCAGCCCCGAAAGCCGGGCCCGGGCCCGGGCCTGCTTGCTCAGCCTTCCGTTGCCAGGGGCCTGAGCCTGGGGGCCTCCGCATGGGGAACCCTGAGTCCCGCGCCACGAGTCCCCCCGACCGTCCCGGCGACGACGGCACCTTTCGCGGCTTCGTCCCAGCCATGGAGTGAGAGATCACTCCGTTCCCCCACAGAGGCCAGCCCACTCCACGGGCGCCCCGGCCGCCCGCCACGGCGGAGGCGGACGCCCGGCCACGGCGCCTCCATCCACTCTGCTCGGGGAAAACTCCCAGGCGCCGGGGCCGCCGGCCGCGCCCCATCGTCGCGGCTCGTTTTCCGGGTGGCCGCACCATGCCCCGAGCGAGAAAGGGCCCTGCTCCACGCGGCCCTGGGCGCTGACCAGGGCTGCCCAACGCCGGCCAATTCTCACGAGCGTTCTGCCCAAATCGATCCCGATTTGGGCAGAACGCTCGTGAGAATTGGCTGGAAAACGCCAGGCGAACACACTTCGGGCACCAGAGGGCCGCAGGGCCGCCCCCCCGGGGCCCTGTCCGGGATCGCGTGTCGTCGCGTTCCGGCACCGCCAGGAGGAGCTCCGGGAGGCGGGCCCCGGGGAGGCTGACGCCTCCCGCTCCTCAGCCTCCGGGGGTCCCCTCCCTGGCGCCGGCCGCTGGGGCCGGGCCAGCCCCGAAAGCCGGGCCCGGGCCCGGGCCTGCTTGCTCAGCCTTCCGTTGCCAGGGGCCTGAGCCTGGGGGCCTCCGCATGGGGAACCCTGAGTCCCGCGCCACGAGTCCCCCCGACCGTCCCGGCGACCACGGCACCTTTCGCGGCTTCGTCCCAGCCGTGGAGTGAGAGATCACTCCGTTCCCCCACAGAGGCCAGCCCCCTCCACGGGCGCCCCGGGCGCCCGCCACGGCGGAGGCGGACGCCCGGCCACGGCGCCTCCATCCACTCTGCTCGGGGAAAACTCCCCGGCGCCGGGGCCGCCGGCCGCGCCCCATCGTCGCGGCTCGTTTTCCGGGTGGCCGCGCCATGCCCCGAGCGAGAAAGGGCCCTGCTCCACGCGGCCCTGGGCGCTGACCAGGGCTGCCCAATGCCGGCATATTCTCACGAGCGTTCTGCCCAAATCGATCCCGATTTGGGCAGAACGCTCGTGAGAATTGGCCGGAAAACGCCCGGCGAACACACTTCGGGCACCACAGGGCCGCAGGGCCGCCCCCTCGGGGCCCTGTCCGGGATCGCGTGTCGGCGCGTTCCGGCACCGCCAGGAGGAGCTCCGGGAGGCGGGCCCCGGGGAGGCCGACGCCTCCCGCTCCTCAGCCTCCGGGGTTCCCCTCCCTGGCGCCGGCCGCTGGGGCCGGGCCAGCCCCGAAAGCCGGGCCCAGGTCCGGGCCTGCTTGCTCAGCCTTCCGTTGCCAGGGGCCTGAGCCTGGGGGCCTCCGCATCGGGAACACTGAGTCCCGGGCCACGAGTCCCCCCGACCGTCCCGGCGACCACGGCACCTTTCGCGGCTTCGTCCCAGCCGTGGAGTGAGAGATCACTCCGTTCCCCCACAGAGGCCAGCCCCCTCCACGGGCGCCCCGGCCGCCCGCCACGGCGGAGGCGGACGCCCGGCCACGGCGCCTCCATCCACTCTGCTCGGGGAAAACTCCCCGGCGCCGGGGCCGCCGGCCGCGCCCCATCGTCGCGGCTCGTTTTCCGGATGGCCGCGCCATGCCCCGAGCGAGAAAGGGCCCTGCTCCACGCGGCCCTGGGCGCTGACCAGGGCTGCCCAACGCCGGCCAATTCTCACGAGCGTTCTGCCCAAATCGATCCCGATTAGGGCAGAACGCTCGTGAGAATTGGCCGGAAAACGCCCGGCGAACACACTTCGGGCACCAGAGGGCCGCAGGGCCGCCCCCCCGGGGCCCTGTCCGGGACCGCGTGTCGTCGCGTTCCGGCACCGCCAGGAGGAGCTCCGGGAGGCGGGCCCCGGGGAGGCCGACGCCTCCCGCTCCTCAGCCTCCGGGGGTCCCCTCCCTGGCGCCGGCCGCTGGGGCCGGGCCAGCCCCGAAAGCCGGGCCCGGGCCCGGGCCTGCTTGCTCAGCCTTCCGTTGCCAGGGGCCTGAGCCTGGGGGCCTCCGCATGGGGAACACTGAGTCCCGCGCCACGAGTCCCCCCGACCGTCCCGGCGACCACGGCACCTTTCGCGGCTTCGTCCCAGCCGTGGAGTGAGAGATCACTCCGTTCCCCCACAGAGGCCAGCCCCCTCCACGGGCGCCCCGGCCGCCCGCCACGGCGGAGGCGGACGCCCGGCCACGGCGCCTCCATCCACTCTGCTCGGGGAAAACTCCCCGGCGCCGGGGCCGCCGGCCGCGCCCCATCGTCGCGGCTCGTTTTCCGGGTGGCCGCGCCATGCCCCGAACGAGAAAGGGCCCTGCTCCACGCGGCCCTGGGCGCTGACCAGGGCTGCCCAATGCCGGCATATTCTCACGAGCGTTCTGCCCAAATCGATCCCGATTTGGGCAGAACGCTCGTGAGAATTGGCCGGAAAACGCCCAGCGAACACACTTCGGGCACCACAGGGCTGCAGGGCCGCCCCCTCGGGGCCCTGTCCGGGATCGCGTGTCGGCGCGTTCCGGCACCGCCAGGAGGAGCTCCGGGAGGCGGGCCCCGGGGAGGCCGACGCCTCCCGCTCCTCAGCCTCCGGGGTTCCCCTCCCTGGCGCCGGCCGCTGGGGCCGGGCCAGCCCCGAAAGCCGGGCCCAGGTCCGGGCCTGCTTGCTCAGCCTTCCGTTGCCAGGGGCCTGAGCCTGGGGGCCTCCGCATCGGGAACACTGAGTCCCGGGCCACGAGTCCCCCCGACCGTCCCGGCGACCACGGCACCTTTCGCGGCTTCGTCCCAGCCGTGGAGTGAGAGATCACTCCGTTCCCCCACAGAGGCCAGCCCCCTCCACGGGCGCCCCGGCCGCCCGCCACGGCGGAGGCGGACGCCCGGCCACGGCGCCTCCATCCACTCTGCTCGGGGAAAACTCCCCGGCGCCGGGGCCGCCGGCCGCGCCCCATCGTCGCGGCTCGTTTTCCGGATGGCCGCGCCATGCCCCGAGCGAGAAAGGGCCCTGCTCCACGCGGCCCTGGGCGCTGACCAGGGCTGCCCAACGCCGGCCAATTCTCACGAGCGTTCTGCCCAAATCGATCCCGATTAGGGCAGAACGCTCGTGAGAATTGGCCGGAAAACGCCCGGCGAACACACTTCGGGCACCAGAGGGCCGCAGGGCCGCCCCCCCGGGGCCCTGTCCGGGACCGCGTGTCGTCGCGTTCCGGCACCGCCAGGAGGAGCTCCGGGAGGCGGGCCCCGGGGAGGCCGACGCCTCCCGCTCCTCAGCCTCCGGGGGTCCCCTCCCTGGCGCCGGCCGCTGGGGCCGGGCCAGCCCCGAAAGCCGGGCCCGGGCCCGGGCCTGCTTGCTCAGCCTTCCGTTGCCAGGGGCCTGAGCCTGGGGGCCTCCGCATGGGGAACACTGAGTCCCGCGCCACGAGTCCCCCCGACCGTCCCGGCGACCACGGCACCTTTCGCGGCTTCGTCCCAGCCGTGGAGTGAGAGATCACTCCGTTCCCCCACAGAGGCCAGCCCCCTCCACGGGCGCCCCGGCCGCCCGCCACGGCGGAGGCGGACGCCCGGCCACGGCGCCTCCATCCACTCTGCTCGGGGAAAACTCCCCGGCGCCGGGGCCGCCGGCCGCGCCCCATCGTCGCGGCTCGTTTTCCGGGTGGCCGCGCCATGCCCCGAACGAGAAAGGGCCCTGCTCCACGCGGCCCTGGGCGCTGACCAGGGCTGCCCAATGCCGGCATATTCTCACGAGCGTTCTGCCCAAATCGATCCCGATTTGGGCAGAACGCTCGTGAGAATTGGCCGGAAAACGCCCAGCGAACACACTTCGGGCACCACAGGGCCGCAGGGCCGCCCCCTCGGGGCCCTGTCCGGGATCGCGTGTCGGCGCGTTCCGGCACCGCCAGGAGGAGCTCCGGGAGGCGGGCCCCGGGGAGGCCGACGCCTCCCGCTCCTCAGCCTCCGGGGTTCCCCTCCCTGGCGCCGGCCGCTGGGGCCGGGCCAGCCCCGAAAGCCGGGCCCAGGTCCGGGCCTGCTTGCTCAGCCTTCCGTTGCCAGGGGCCTGAGCCTGGGGGCCTCCGCATCGGGAACACTGAGTCCCGGGCCACGAGTCCCCCCGACCGTCCCGGCGACCACGGCACCTTTCGCGGCTTCGTCCCAGCCGTGGAGTGAGAGATCACTCCGTTCCCCCACAGAGGCCAGCCCCCTCCACGGGCGCCCCGGCCGCCCGCCACGGCGGAGGCGGACGCCCGGCCACGGCGCCTCCATCCACTCTGCTCGGGGAAAACTCCCCGGCGCCGGGGCCGCCGGCCGCGCCCCATCGTCGCGGCTCGTTTTCCGGGTGGCCGCGCCATGCCCCGAGCGAGAAAGGGCCCTGCTCCACGCGGCCCTGGGCGCTGACCAGGGCTGCCCAACGCCGGCCAATTCTCACGAGCGTTCTGCCCAAATCGATCCCGATTAGGGCAGAACGCTCGTGAGAATTGGCCGGAAAACGCCCGGCGAACACGCTTCGGGCACCAGAGGGCCGCAGGGCCGCCCCCCCGGGGCCCTGTCCGGGATCGCGTGTCGGCGCGTTCCGGCACCGCCAGGAGGAGCTCCGGGAGGCGGGCCCCGGGGAGGCCGACGCCTCCCGCTCCTCAGCCTCCGGGGGTCCCTTCCCTGGCGCCGGCCGCTGGGGCCGGGCCAGCCCCGATACCCAGGCCCGTGCCCGGGCCTGCTTGCTCAGCCTTCCGTTGCCAGGGGCCTGAGCCTGGGGGCCTCCGCATGGGGAACCCTGAGTCCCGCGCCACGAGTCCCCCCGACCGTCCCGGCGACCACGGCACCTTTCGCGGCTTCGTCCCAGCCGTGGAGTGAGAGATCACTCCGTTCCCCCACAGAGGCCAGCCCCCTCCACGGGCGCCCCGGCCGCCCGCCACGGCGGAGGCGGACGCCCGGCCACGGCGCCCCCATCCACTCTGCTCCGGGAAAACTCCCCGGCGCCGGGGCCGCCGGCCGCGCCCCATCGTCGCGGCTCGTTTTCCGGGTGGCCGCGCCATGCCCCGAGCGAGAAAGGGCCCTGCTCCACGCGGCCCTGGGCGCTGACCAGGGCTGCCCAACGCCGGCCAATTCTCACGAGCGTTCTGCCCAAATCGATCCCGATTTGGGCAGAACGCTCGTGAGAATTGGCCGGAAAACGCCCGGCGAACACACTTCGGGCACCAGAGGGCCGCAGGGCCGCCCCCCCGGGGCCCTGTCCGGGACCGCGTGTCGTCGCGTTCCGGCACCGCCAGGAGGAGCTCCGGGAGGCGGGCCCCGGGGAGGCCGACGCCTCCCGCTCCTCAGCCTCCGGGGGTCCCCTCCCTGGCGCCGGCCGCTGGGGCCGGGCCAGCCCCGAAAGCCGGGCCCGGGCCCGGGCCTGCTTGCTCAGCCTTCCGTTGCCAGGGGCCTGAGCCTGGGGGCCTCCGCATGGGGAACACTGAGTCCCGCGCCACGAGTCCCCCCGACCGTCCCGGCGACCACGGCACCTTTCGCGGCTTCGTCCCAGCCGTGGAGTGAGAGATCACTCCGTTCCCCCACAGAGGCCAGCCCCCTCCACGGGCGCCCCGGCCGCCCGCCACGGCGGAGGCGGACGCCCGGCCACGGCGCCTCCATCCACTCTGCTCGGGGAAAACTCCCCGGCGCCGGGGCCGCCGGCCGCGCCCCATCGTCGCGGCTCGTTTTCCGGGTGGCCGCGCCATGCCCCGAACGAGAAAGGGCCCTGCTCCACGCGGCCCTGGGCGCTGACCAGGGCTGCCCAATGCCGGCATATTCTCACGAGCGTTCTGCCCAAATCGATCCCGATTTGGGCAGAACGCTCGTGAGAATTGGCCGGAAAACGCCCAGCGAACACACTTCGGGCACCACAGGGCCGCAGGGCCGCCCCCTCGGGGCCCTGTCCGGGATCGCGTGTCGGCGCGTTCCGGCACCGCCAGGAGGAGCTCCGGGAGGCGGGCCCCGGGGAGGCCGACGCCTCCCGCTCCTCAGCCTCCGGGGTTCCCCTCCCTGGCGCCGGCCGCTGGGGCCGGGCCAGCCCCGAAAGCCGGGCCCAGGTCCGGGCCTGCTTGCTCAGCCTTCCGTTGCCAGGGGCCTGAGCCTGGGGGCCTCCGCATCGGGAACACTGAGTCCCGGGCCACGAGTCCCCCCGACCGTCCCGGCGACCACGGCACCTTTCGCGGCTTCGTCCCAGCCGTGGAGTGAGAGATCACTCCGTTCCCCCACAGAGGCCAGCCCCCTCCACGGGCGCCCCGGCCGCCCGCCACGGCGGAGGCGGACGCCCGGCCACGGCGCCTCCATCCACTCTGCTCGGGGAAAACTCCCCGGCGCCGGGGCCGCCGGCCGCGCCCCATCGTCGCGGCTCGTTTTCCGGGTGGCCGCGCCATGCCCCGAGCGAGAAAGGGCCCTGCTCCACGCGGCCCTGGGCGCTGACCAGGGCTGCCCAACGCCGGCCAATTCTCACGAGCGTTCTGCCCAAATCGATCCCGATTAGGGCAGAACGCTCGTGAGAATTGGCCGGAAAACGCCCGGCGAACACACTTCGGGCACCAGAGGGCCGCAGGGCCGCCCCCCCGGGGCCCTGTCCGGGATCGCGTGTCGGCGCGTTCCGGCACCGCCAGGAGGAGCTCCGGGAGGCGGGCCCCGGGGAGGCCGACGCCTCCCGCTCCTCAGCCTCCGGGGGTCCCTTCCCTGGCGCCGGCCGCTGGGGCCGGGCCAGCCCCGATACCCAGGCCCGTGCCCGGGCCTGCTTGCTCAGCCTTCCGTTGCCAGGGGCCTGAGCCTGGGGGCCTCCGCATGGGGAACCCTGAGTCCCGCGCCACGAGTCCCCCCGACCGTCCCGGCGACCACGGCACCTTTCGCGGCTTCGTCCCAGCCGTGGAGTGAGAGATCACTCCGTTCCCCCACAGAGGCCAGCCCCCTCCACGGGCGCCCCGGCCGCCCGCCACGGCGGAGGCGGACGCCAGGCCACGGCGCCCCCATCCACTCTGCTCCGGGAAAACTCCCCGGCGCCGGGGCCGCCGGCCGCGCCCCATCGTCGCGGCTCGTTTTCCGGGTGGCCGCGCCATGCCCCGAGCGAGAAAGGGCCCTGCTCCACGCGGCCCTGGGCGCTGACCAGGGCTGCCCAACGCCGGCCAATTCTCACGAGCGTTCTGCCCAAATCGATCCCGATTTGGGCAGAACGCTCGTGAGAATTGGCCGGAAAACGCCCGGCGAACACACTTCGGGCACCACAGGGCCGCAGGGCCGCCCCCCCGGGGCCCTGTCCGGGATCGCGTGTCGTCGCGTTCCGGCACCGCCAGGAGGAGCTCCGGGAGGCGGGCCCCGGGGAGGCCGACGCCTCCCGCTCCTCAGACTCCGGGGGTCACCTCCCTGGCGCCGGCCGCTGGGGCCGGGCCAGCCCCGAAAGCCGGGCCCGGGCCCGGGCCTGCTTGCTCAGCCTTCCGTTGCCAGGGGCCTGAGCCTGGGGGCCTCCGCATGGGGAACCCTGAGTCCCGCGCCACGAGTCCCCCCGACCGTCCCGGCGACGACGGCACCTTTCGCGGCTTCGTCCCAGCCGTGGAGTGAGAGATCACTCCGTTCCCCCACAGAGGCCAGCCCCCTCCACGGGCGCCCCGGCCGCCCGCCACGGCGGAGGCGGACGCCCGGCCACGGCGCCTCCATCCACTCTGCTCGGGGAAAACTCCCCGGCGCCGGGGCCGCCGGCCGCGCCCCATCGTCGCGGCTCGTTTTCCGGGTGGCCGCACCATGCCCCGAGCGAAAAAGGGCCCTGCTCCACGCGGCCCTGGGCGCTGACCAGGGCTGCCCAACGCCGGCCAATTCTCACGAGCGTTCTGCCCAAATCGATCCCGATTTGGGCAGAACGCTCGTGAGAATTGGCCGGAAAACGCCCGGCGAACACACTTCGGGCACCACAGGGCCGCAGGGCCGCCCCCTCGGGGCCCTGTCCGGGATCGCGTGTCGGCGCGTTCCGGCACCGCCAGGAGGAGCTCCGGGAGGCGGGCCCCGGGGAGGCCGACGCCTCCCGCTCCTCAGCCTCCGGGGGTCCCTTCCCTGGCCCGGTCGCTGGGGCCGGGCCAGCCCCGATACCCAGGCCCGGGCCCGGACCTGCTTGCTCAGCCTTCCGTTGCCAGGGGCCTGAGCCTGTGGGCCTCCGCATGGGGAACCCTGAGTCCCGCGCCACGAGTCCCCCCGACCGTCCCGGCGACGACGGCACCTTTCGCGGCTTCGTCCCAGCCGTGGAGTGAGAGATCACTCCGTTCCCCCACAGAGGCCAGCCCCCTCCACGGGCGCCCCGGCCGCCCGCCACGGCGGAGGCGGACGCCCGGCCACGGCGCCTCCATCCACTCTGCTCGGGGAAAACTCCCCGGCGCCGGGGCCGCCGGCCGCGCCCCATCGTCGCGGCTCGTTTTCCGGGTGGCCGCGCCATGCCCCGAGCGAGAAAGGGCCCTGCTCCACGCGGCCCTGGGCGCTGACCAGGGCTGCCCAACGCCGGCCAATTCTCACGAGCGTTCTGCCCAAATCGATCCCGATTAGGGCAGAACGCTCGTGAGAATTGGCCGGAAAACGCCCGGCGAACACACTTCGGGCACCAGAGGGCCGCAGGGCCGCCCCCCCGGGGCCCTGTCCGGGATCGCGTGTCGGCGCGTTCCGGCACCGCCAGGAGGAGCTCCGGGAGGCGGGCCCCGGGGAGGCCGACGCCTCCCGCTCCTCAGCCTCCGGGGGTCCCTTCCCTGGCGCCGGCCGCTGGGGCCGGGCCAGCCCCGATACCCAGGCCCGGGCCCGGGCCTGCTTGCTCAGCCTTCCGTTGCCAGGGGCCTGAGCCTGGGGGCCTCCGCATGGGGAACCCTGAGTCCCGCGCCACGAGTCCCCCCGACCGTCCCGGCGACCACGGCACCTTTCGCGGCTTCGTCCCAGCCGTGGAGTGAGAGATCACTCCGTTCCCCCACAGAGGCCAGCCCCCTCCACGGGCGCCCCGGCCGCCCGCCACGGCGGAGGCGGACGCCCGGCCAGGGCGCCTCCATCCACTCTGCTCCGGGAAAACTCCCCGGCGCCGGGGCCGCCGGCCGCGCCCCATCGTCGCGGCTCGTTTTCCGGGTGGCCGCGCCATGCCCCGAGCGAGAAAGGGCCCTGCTCCACGCGGCCCTGGGCGCTGACCAGGGCTGCCCAATGCCGGCATATTCTCACGAGCGTTCTGCCCAAATCGATCCCGATTTGGGCAGAACGCTCGTGAGAATTGGCCGGAAAACGCCCGGCGAACACACTTCGGGCACCACAGGGCCGCAGGGCCGCCCCCTCGGGGCCCTGTCCGGGATCGCGTGTCGGCGCGTTCCGGCACCGCCAGGAGGAGCTCCGGGAGGCGGGCCCCGGGGAGGCCGACGCCTCCCGCTCCTCAGCCTCCGGGGTTCCCCTCCCTGGCGCCGGCCGCTGGGGCCGGGCCAGCCCCGACAGCCGGGCCCAGGTCCGGGCCTGCTTGCTCAGCCTTCCGTTGCCAGGGGCCTGAGCCTGGGGGCCTCCGCATCGGGAACACTGAGTCCCGGGCCACGAGTCCCCCCGACCGTCCCGGCGACGACGGCACCTTTCGCGGCTTCGTCCCAGCCGTGGAGTGAGAGATCACTCCGTTCCCCCACAGAGGCCAGCCCCCTCCACGGGCGCCCCGGCCGCCCGCCACGGCGGAGGCGGACGCCCGGCCACGGCGCCTCCATGCACTCTGCTCGGGGAAAACTCCCCGGCGCCGGGGCCGCCGGCCGCGCCCCATCGTCGCGGCTCGTTTTCCGGGTGGCCGCGCCATGCCCCGAGCGAGAAAGGGCCCTGCTCCACGCGGCCCTGGGCGCTGACCAGGGCTGCCCAACGCCGGCCAATTCTCACGAGCGTTCTGCCCAAATCGATCCCGATTAGGGCAGAACGCTCGTGAGAATTGGCCGGAAAACGCCCGGCGAACACACTTCGGGCACCAGAGGGCCGCAGGGCCGCCCCCCCGGGGCCCTGTCCGGGATCGCGTGTCGGCGCGTTCCGGCACCGCCAGGAGGAGCTCCGGGAGGCGGGCCCCGGGGAGGCCGACGCCTCCCGCTCCTCAGCCTCCGGGGGTCCCTTCCCTGGCGCCGGCCGCTGGGGCCGGGCCAGCCCCGATACCCAGGCCCGGGCCCGGGCCTGCTTGCTCAGCCTTCCGTTGCCAGGGGCCTGAGCCTGGGGGCCTCCGCATGGGGAACCCTGAGTCCCGCGCCACGAGTCCCCCCGACCGTCCCGGCGACCACGGCACCTTTCGCGGCTTCGTCCCAGCCGTGGAGTGAGAGATCACTCCGTTCCCCCACAGAGGCCAGCCCCCTCCACGGGCGCCCCGGCCGCCCGCCACGGCGGAGGCGGACGCCCGGCCAGGGCGCCTCCATCCACTCTGCTCCGGGAAAACTCCCCGGCGCCGGGGCCGCCGGCCGCGCCCCATCGTCGCGGCTCGTTTTCCGGGTGGCCGCGCCATGCCCCGAGCGAGAAAGGGCCCTGCTCCACGCGGCCCTGGGCGCTGACCAGGGCTGCCCAACGCCGGCCAATTCTCACGAGCGTTCTGCCCAAATCGATCCCGATTTGGGCAGAACGCTCGTGAGAATTGGCCGGAAAACGCCCGGCGAACACACTTCGGGCACCAGAGGGCCGCAGGGCCGCCCCCCCGGGGCCCTGTCCGGGATCGCGTGTCGTCGCGTTCCGGCACCGCCAGGAGGAGCTCCGGGAGGCGGGCCCCGGGGAGGCTGACGCCTCCCGCTCCTCAGCCTCCGGGGGTCCCCTCCCTGGCGCCGGCCGCTGGGGCCGGGCCAGCCCCGAAAGCCGGGCCCGGGCCCGGGCCTGCTTGCTCAGCCTTCCGTTGCCAGGGGCCTGAGCCTGGGGGCCTCCGCATGGGGAACCCTGAGTCCCACGCCACGAGTCCCCCCGACCGTCCCGGCGACCACGGCACCTTTCGCGGCTTCGTCCCAGCCGTGGAGTGAGAGATCACTCCGTTCCCCCACAGAGGCCAGCCCCCTCCACGGGCGCCCCGGCCGCCCGCCACGGCGGAGGCGGACGCCCGGCCACGGCGCCTCCATCCACTCTGCTCGGGGAAAACTCCCCGGCGCTGGGGCCGCCGGCCGCGCCCCATCGTCGCGGCTCGTTTTCCGGGTGGCCGCGCCATGCCCCGAGCGAGAAAGGGCCCTGCTCCACGCGGCCCTGGGCGCTGACCAGGGCTGCCCAATGCCGGCATATTCTCACGAGCGTTCTGCCCAAATCGATCCCGATTTGGGCAGAACGCTCGTGAGAATTGGCCGGAAAACGCCCGGCGAACACACTTCGGGCACCACAGGGCCGCAGGGCCGCCCCCTCGGGGCCCTGTCCGGGATCGCGTTTCGTCGCGTTCCGGCACCGCCAGGAGGAGCTCCGGGAGGCGGGCCCCGGGGAGGCCGACGCCTCCCGCTCCTCAGACTCCGGGGGTCCCCTCCCTGGCGCCGGCCGCTGGGGCCGGGCCAGCCCCGAAAGCCGGGCCCGGGCCCGGGCCTGCTTGCTCAGCCTTCCGTTGCCAGGGGCCTGAGCCTGGGGGCCTCCGCATGGGGAACCCTGAGTCCCGCGCCACGAGTCCCCCCGACCGTCCCGGCGACCACGGCACCTTTCGCGGCTTCGTCCCAGCCGTGGAGTGAGAGATCACTCCGTTCCCCCACAGAGGCCAGCCCCCTCCACGGGCGCCCCGGCCGCCGGCCACGGCGGAGGCGGACGCCCGGCCACGGCGCCTCCATCCACTCTGCTCGGGGAAAACTCCCCGGCGCCGGGGAGGCCGGCCGCGCCCCAAGTCGCGGCTCGTTTTCCGGGTGGCCGCGCCATGCCCCGAGCGAGAAAGGGCCCTTCTCCACGCGGCCCTGGGCGCTGACCAGGGCTGCCCAACGCCGGCCAATTCTCACGAGCGTTCTGCCCAAATCGATCCCGATTTGGGCAGAACGCTCGTGAGAATTGGCCGGAAAACGCCCGGCGAACACACTTCGGGCACCAGAGGGCCGCAGGGCCGCCCCCCCGGGGCCCTGTCCGGGATCGCGTGTCGGCGCGTTCCGGCACCGCCAGGAGGAGCTCCGGGAGGCGGGCCCCGGGGAGGCCGACGCCTCCCGCTCCTCAGCCTCCGGGGGTCCCTTCCCTGGCGCCGGTCGCTGGGGCCGGGCCAGCCCCGATACCCAGGCCCGGGCCCGGGCCTGCTTGCTCAGCCTTCCGTTGCCAGGGGCCTGAGCCTGTGGGCCTCCGCATGGGGAACCCTGAGTCCCGCGCCACGAGTCCCCCCGACCGTCCCGGCGACCACGGCACATTTCGCGGCTTCGTCCCAGCCGTGGAGTGAGAGATCACTCCGTTCCCCCACAGAGGCCAGCCCCCTCCACGGGCGCCCCGGCCGCCCGCCACGGCGGAGGCGGACGCCCGGCCACGGCGCCTCCATCCACTCTGCTCGGGGAAAACTCCCCGGCGCCGGGGCCGCCGGCCGCGCCCCATCGTCGCGGCTCGTTTTCCGGGTGGCCGCGCCATGCCCCGAGCGAGAAAGGGCCCTGCTCCACGCGGCCCTGGGCGCTGACCAGGGCTGCCCAACGCCGGCCAATTCTCACGAGCGTTCTGCCCAAATCGATCCCGATTTGGGCAGAACGCTCGTGAGAATTGGCCGGAAAACGCCCGGCGAACACACTTCGGGCACCAGAGGGCCGCAGGGCCGCCCCCCCGGGGCCCTGTCCGGGATCGCGTGTCGTCGCGTACCGGCACCGCCAGGAGGAGCTCCGGGAGGCGGGCCCCGGGGAGGCCGACGCCTCCCGCTCCTCAGCCTCCGGGGGTCCCCTCCCTGGCGCCGGCCGCTGGGGCCGGGCCAGCCCCGAAAGCCGGGCCCGGGCCCGGGCCTGCTTGCTCAGCCTTCCGTTGCCAGGGGCCTGAGCCTGGGGGCCTCCGCATGGGGAACCCTGAGTCCCGCGCCACGAGTCCCCCCGACCGTCCCGGCGACCACGGCACCTTTCGCGGCTTCGTCCCAGCCGTGGAGTGAGAGATCACTCCGTTCCCCCACAGAGGCCAGCCCCCTCCACGGGCGCCCCGGCCGCCCGCCACGGCGGAGGCGGACGCCCGGCCACGGCGCCTCCATCCACTCTGCTCGGGGAAAACTCCCCGGCGCCGGGGCCGCCGGCCGCGCCCCATCGTCGCGGCTCGTTTTCCGGGTGGCCGCGCCATGCCCCGAGCGAGAAAGGGCCCTGCTCCACGCGGCCCTGGGCGCTGACCAGGGCTGCCCAATGCCGGCATATTCTCACGAGCGTTCTGCCCAAATCGATCCCGATTTGGGCAGAACGCTCGTGAGAATTGGCCGGAAAACGCCCGGCGAACACACTTCGGGCACCACAGGGCCGCAGGGCCGCCCCCCCGGGGCCCTGTCCGGGATCGCGTGTCGGCGCGTTCCGGCACCGCCAGGAGGAGCTCCGGGAGGCGGGCCCCGGGGAGGCCGACGCCTCCCGCTCCTCAGCCTCCGGGGTTCCCCTCCCTGGCGCCGGCCGCTGGGGCCGGGCCAGCCCCGACAGCCGGGCCCAGGTCCGGGCCTGCTTGCTCAGCCTTCCGTTGCCAGGGGCCTGAGCCTGGGGGCCTCCGCATCGGGAACACTGAGTCCCGGGCCACGAGTCCCCCCGACCGTCCCGGCGACCACGGCACCTTTCGCGGCTTCGTCCCAGCCGTGGAGTGAGAGATCACTCCGTTCCCCCACAGAGTCCAGCCCCCTCCACGGGCGCCCCGGCCGCCCGCCACGGCGGAGGCGGACGCCCGGCCACGGCGCCTCCATCCACTCTGCTCGGGGAAAACTCCCCGGCGCCGGGGCCGCCGGCCGCGCCCCATCGTCGCGGCTCTTTTTCCGGGTGGCCGCGCCATGCCCCGAGCGAGAAAGGGCCCTGCTCCACGCGGCCCTGGGCGCTGACCAGGGCTGCCCAACGCCGGCCAATTCTCACGAGCGTTCTGCCCAAATCGATCCCGATTAGGGCAGAACGCTCGTGAGAATTGGCCGGAAAACGCCCGGCGAACACACTTCGGGCACCAGAGGGCCGCAGGGCCGCCCCCCCGGGGCCCTGTCCGGGACCGCGTGTCGTCGCGTTCCGGCACCGCCAGGAGGAGCTCCGGGAGGCGGGCCCCGGGGAGGCCGACGCCTCCCGCTCCTCAGCCTCCGGGGGTCCCCTCCCTGGCGCCGGCCGCTGGGGCCGGGCCAGCCCCGAAAGCCGGGCCCGGGCCCGGGCCTGCTTGCTCAGCCTTCCGTTGCCAGGGGCCTGAGCCTGGGGGCCTCCGCATGGGGAACCCTGAGTCCCGCGCCACGAGTCCCCCCGACCGTCCCGGCGACCACGGCACCTTTCGCGGCTTCGTCCCAGCCGTGGAGTGAGAGATCACTCCGTTCCCCCACAGAGGCCAGCCCCCTCCACGGGCGCCCCGGCCGCCCGCCACGGCGGAGGCGGACGCCCGGCCACGGCGCCTCCATCCACTCTGCTCGGGGAAAACTCCCCGGCGCCGGGGCCGCCGGCCGCGCCCCATCGTCGCGGCTCGTTTTCCGGGTGGCCGCGCCATGCCCCGAGCGAGAAAGGGCCCTGCTCCACGCGGCCCTGGGCGCTGACCAGGGCTGCCCAATGCCGGCATATTCTCACGAGCGTTCTGCCCAAATCGATCCCGATTTGGGCAGAACGCTCGTGAGAATTGGCCGGAAAACGCCCGGCGAACACACTTCGGGCACCACAGGGCCGCAGGGCCGCCCCCTCGGGGCCCTGTCCGGGATCGCGTGTCGGCGCGTTCCGGCACCGCCAGGAGGAGCTCCGGGAGGCGGGCCCCGGGGAGGTCGACGCCTCCCGCTCCTCAGCCTCCGGGGTTCCCCTCCCTGGCGCCGGCCGCTGGGGCCGGGCCAGCCCCGAAAGCCGGGCCCAGGTCCGTGCCTGCTTGCTCAGCCTTCCGTTGCCAGGGGCCTGAGCCTGGGGGCCTCCGCATGGGGAACCCTGAGTCCCGGGCCACGAGTCCCCCCGACCGTCCCGGCGACGACGGCACCTTTCGCGGCTTCATCCCAGCCGTGGAGTGAGAGATCACTCCGTTCCCCCACAGAGGCCAGCCCCCTCCACGGGCGCCCCGGCCGCCCGCCACGGCGGAGGCGGACGCCCGGCCACGGCGCCTCCATCCACTCTGCTCGGGGAAAACTCCCCGGCGCCGGGGCCGCCGGCCGCGCCCCATCGTCGCGGCTCGTTTTCCGGGTGGCCGCGCCATGCCCCGAGCGAGAAAGGGCCCTGCTCCACGCGGCCCTGGGCGCTGACCAGGGCTGCCCAACGCCGGCCAATTCTCACGAGCGTTCTGCCCAAATCGATCCCGATTAGGGCAGAACGCTCGTGAGAATTGGCCGGAAAACGCCCGGCGAACACACTTCGGGCACCAGAGGGCCGCAGGGCCGCCCCCCCGGGGCCCTGTCCGGGATCGCGTGTCGGCGCGTTCCGGCACCGCCAGGAGGAGCTCCGGGAGGCGGGCCCCGGGGAGGCCGACGCCTCCCTCTCCTCAGCCTCCGGGGGTCCCTTCCCTGGCGCCGGCCGCTGGGGCCGGGCCAGCCCCGATACCCAGGCCCGGGCCCGGGCCTGCTTGCTCAGCCTTCCGTTGCCAGGGGCCTGAGCCTGGGGGCCTCCGCATGGGGAACCCTGAGTCCCGCGCCACGAGTCCCCCCGACCGTCCCGGCGAAAACGGCACCTTTCGCGGCTTCGTCCCAGCCGTGGAGTGAGAGATCACTCCGTTCCCCCACAGAGGCCAGCCCCCTCCACGGGCGCCCCGGCCGCCCGCCACGGCGGAGGCGGACGCCCGGCCACGGCGCCTCCATCCACTCTGCTCCGGGAAAACTCCCCGGCGCCGGGGCCGCCGGCCGCGCCCCATCGTCGCGGCTCTTTTTCCGGGTGGCCGCGCCATGCCCCGAGCGAGAAAGGGCCCTGCTCCACGCGGCCCTGGGCGCTGACCAGGGCTGCCCAACGCCGGCCAATTCTCACGAGCGTTCTGCCCAAATCGATCCCGATTTGGGCAGAACGCTCGTGAGAATTGGCCGGAAAACGCCCGGCGAACACACTTCGGGCACCACAGGGCCGCAGGGCCGCCCCCCCGGGGCCCTGTCCGGGATCGCGTGTCGTCGCGTTCCGGCACCGCCAGGAGGAGCTCCGGGAGGCGGGCCCCGGGGAGGCCGACGCCTCCCGCTCCTCAGACTCCGGGGGTCCCCTCCCTGGCGCCGGCCGCTGGGGCCGGGCCAGCCCCGAAAGCCGGGCCCGGGCCCGGGCCTGCTTGCTCAGCCTTCCGTTGCCAGGGGCCTGAGCCTGGGGGCCTCCGCATGGGGAACCCTGAGTCCCGCGCCACGAGTCCCCCCGACCGTCCCGGCGACGACGGCACCTTTCGCGGCTTCGTCCCAGCCATGGAGTGAGAGATCACTCCGTTCCCCCACAGAGGCCAGCCCACTCCACGGGCGCCCCGGCCGCCCGCCACGGCGGAGGCGGACGCCCGGCCACGGCGCCTCCATCCACTCTGCTCGGGGAAAACTCCCAGGCGCCGGGGCCGCCGGCCGCGCCCCATCGTCGCGGCTCGTTTTCCGGGTGGCCGCACCATGCCCCGAGCGAGAAAGGGCCCTGCTCCACGCGGCCCTGGGCGCTGACCAGGGCTGCCCAACGCCGGCCAATTCTCACGAGCGTTCTGCCCAAATCGATCCCGATTTGGGCAGAACGCTCGTGAGAATTGGCTGGAAAACGCCCGGCGAACACACTTCGGGCACCAGAGGGCCGCAGGGCCGCCCCCCCGGGGCCCTGTCCGGGATCGCGTGTCGTCGCGTTCCGGCACCGCCAGGAGGAGCTCCGGGAGGCGGGCCCCGGGGAGGCTGACGCCTCCCGCTCCTCAGCCTCCGGGGGTCCCCTCCCTGGCGCCGGCCGCTGGGGCCGGGCCAGCCCCGAAAGCCGGGCCCGGGCCCGGGCCTGCTTGCTCAGCCTTCCGTTGCCAGGGGCCTGAGCCTGGGGGCCTCCGCATGGGGAACCCTGAGTCCCGCGCCACGAGTCCCCCCGACCGTCCCGGCGACCACGGCACCTTTCGCGGCTTGGTCCCAGCCGTGGAGTGAGAGATCACTCCGTTCCCCCACAGAGGCCAGCCCCCTCCACGGGCGCCCCGGGCGCCCGCCACGGCGGAGGCGGACGCCCGGCCACGGCGCCTCCATCCACTCTGCTCGGGGAAAACTCCCCGGCGCCGGGGCCGCCGGCCGCGCCCCATCGTCGCGGCTCGTTTTCCGGGTGGCCGCGCCATGCCCCGAGCGAGAAAGGGCCCTGCTCCACGCGGCCCTGGGCGCTGACCAGGGCTGCCCAATGCCGGCATATTCTCACGAGCGTTCTGCCCAAATCGATCCCGATTTGGGCAGAACGCTCGTGAGAATTGGCCGGAAAACGCCCGGCGAACACACTTCGGGCACCACAGGGCCGCAGGGCCGCCCCCTCGGGGCCCTGTCCGGGATCGCGTGTCGGCGCGTTCCGGCACCGCCAGGAGGAGCTCCGGGAGGCGGGCCCCGGGGAGGCCGACGCCTCCCGCTCCTCAGCCTCCGGGGTTCCCCTCCCTGGCGCCGGCCGCTGGGGCCGGGCCAGCCCCGAAAGCCGGGCCCAGGTCCGGGCCTGCTTGCTCAGCCTTCCGTTGCCAGGGGCCTGAGCCTGGGGGCCTCCGCATCGGGAACACTGAGTCCCGGGCCACGAGTCCCCCCGACCGTCCCGGCGACCACGGCACCTTTCGCGGCTTCGTCCCAGCCGTGGAGTGAGAGATCACTCCGTTCCCCCACAGAGGCCAGCCCCCTCCACGGGCGCCCCGGCCGCCCGCCACGGCGGAGGCGGACGCCCGGCCACGGCGCCTCCATCCACTCTGCTCGGGGAAAACTCCCCGGCGCCGGGGCCGCCGGCCGCGCCCCATCGTCGCGGCTCGTTTTCCGGGTGGCCGCGCCATGCCCCGAGCGAGAAAGGGCCCTGCTCCACGCGGCCCTGGGCGCTGACCAGGGCTGCCCAACGCCGGCCAATTCTCACGAGCGTTCTGCCCAAATCGATCCCGATTAGGGCAGAACGCTCGTGAGAATTGGCCGGAAAACGCCCGGCGAACACACTTCGGGCACCAGAGGGCCGCAGGGCCGCCCCCCCGGGGCCCTGTCCGGGACCGCGTGTCGTCGCGTTCCGGCACCGCCAGGAGGAGCTCCGGGAGGCGGGCCCCGGGGAGGCCGACGCCTCCCGCTCCTCAGCCTCCGGGGGTCCCCTCCCTGGCGCCGGCCGCTGGGGCCGGGCCAGCCCCGAAAGCCGGGCCCGGGCCCGGGCCTGCTTGCTCAGCCTTCCGTTGCCAGGGGCCTGAGCCTGGGGGCCTCCGCATGGGGAACACTGAGTCCCGCGCCACGAGTCCCCCCGACCGTCCCGGCGACCACGGCACCTTTCGCGGCTTCGTCCCAGCCGTGGAGTGAGAGATCACTCCGTTCCCCCACAGAGGCCAGCCCCCTCCACGGGCGCCCCGGCCGCCCGCCACGGCAGAGGCGGACGCCCGGCCACGGCGCCTCCATCCACTCTGCTCGGGGAAAACTCCCCGGCGCCGGGGCCGCCGGCCGCGCCCCATCGTCGCGGCTCGTTTTCCGGGTGGCCGCGCCATGCCCCGAGCGAGAAAGGGCCCTGCTCCACGCGGCCCTGGGCGCTGACCAGGGCTGCCCAATGCCGGCATATTCTCACGAGCGTTCTGCCCAAATCGATCCCGATTTGGGCAGAACGCTCGTGAGAATTGGCCGGAAAACGCCCAGCGAACACACTTCGGGCACCACAGGGCCGCAGGGCCGCCCCCTCGGGGCCCTGTCCGGGATCGCGTGTCGGCGCGTTCCGGCACCGCCAGGAGGAGCTCCGGGAGGCGGGCCCCGGGGAGGCCGACGCCTCCCGCTCCTCAGCCTCCGGGGTTCCCCTCCCTGGCGCCGGCCGCTGGGGCCGGGCCAGCCCCGAAAGCCGGGCCCAGGTCCGGGCCTGCTTGCTCAGCCTTCCGTTGCCAGGGGCCTGAGCCTGGGGGCCTCCGCATCGGGAACACTGAGTCCCGGGCCACGAGTCCCCCCGACCGTCCCGGCGACCACGGCACCTTTCGCGGCTTCGTCCCAGCCGTGGAGTGAGAGATCACTCCGTTCCCCCACAGAGGCCAGCCCCCTCCACGGGCGCCCCGGCCGCCCGCCACGGCGGAGGCGGACGCCCGGCCACGGCGCCTCCATCCACTCTGCTCGGGGAAAACTCCCCGGCGCCGGGGCCGCCGGCCGCGCCCCATCGTCGCGGCTCGTTTTCCGGGTGGCCGCGCCATGCCCCGAGCGAGAAAGGGCCCTGCTCCACGCGGCCCTGGGCGCTGACCAGGGCTGCCCAACGCCGGCCAATTCTCACGAGCGTTCTGCCCAAATCGATCCCGATTAGGGCAGAACGCTCGTGAGAATTGGCCGGAAAACGCCCGGCGAACACACTTCGGGCACCAGAGGGCCGCAGGGCCGCCCCCCCGGGGCCCTGTCCGGGATCGCGTGTCGGCGCGTTCCGGCACCGCCAGGAGGAGCTCCGGGAGGCGGGCCCCGGGGAGGCCGACGCCTCCCGCTCCTCAGCCTCCGGGGGTCCCTTCCCTGGCGCCGGCCGCTGGGGCCGGGCCAGCCCCGATACCCAGGCCCGTGCCCGGGCCTGCTTGCTCAGCCTTCCGTTGCCAGGGGCCTGAGCCTGGGGGCCTCCGCATGGGGAACCCTGAGTCCCGCGCCACGAGTCCCCCCGACCGTCCCGGCGACCACGGCACCTTTCGTGGCTTCGTCCCAGCCGTGGAGTGAGAGATCACTCCGTTCCCCCACAGAGGCCAGCCCCCTCCACGGGCGCCCCGGCCGCCCGCCACGGCGGAGGCGGACGCCAGGCCACGGCGCCTCCATCCACTCTGCTCCGGGAAAACTCCCCGGCGCCGGGGCCGCCGGCCGCGCCCCATCGTCGCGGCTCGTTTTCCGGGTGGCCGCGCCATGCCCCGAGCGAGAAAGGGCCCTGCTCCACGCGGCCCTGGGCGCTGACCAGGGCTGCCCAACGCCGGCCAATTCTCACGAGCGTTCTGCCCAAATCGATCCCGATTTGGGCAGAACGCTCGTGAGAATTGGCCGGAAAACGCCCGGCGAACACACTTCGGGCACCACAGGGCCGCAGGGCCGCCCCCCCGGGGCCCTGTCCGGGATCGCGTGTCGTCGCGTTCCGGCACCGCCAGGAGGAGCTCCGGGAGGCGGGCCCCGGGGAGGCCGACGCCTCCCGCTCCTCAGACTCCGGGGGTCACCTCCCTGGCGCCGGCCGCTGGGGCCGGGCCAGCCCCGAAAGCCGGGCCCGGGCCCGGGCCTGCTTGCTCAGCCTTCCGTTGCCAGGGGCCTGAGCCTGGGGGCCTCCGCATGGGGAACCCTGAGTCCCGCGCCACGAGTCCCCCCGACCGTCCCGGCGACGACGGCACCTTTCGCGGCTTCGTCCCAGCCGTGGAGTGAGAGATCACTCCGTTCCCCCACAGAGGCCAGCCCCCTCCACGGGCGCCCCGGCCGCCCGCCACGGCGGAGGCGGACGCCCGGCCACGGCGCCTCCATCCACTCTGCTCGGGGAAAACTCCCCGGCGCCGGGGCCGCCGGCCGCGCCCCATCGTCGCGGCTCGTTTTCCGGGTGGCCGCACCATGCCCCGAGCGAAAAAGGGCCCTGCTCCACGCGGCCCTGGGCGCTGACCAGGGCTGCCCAACGCCGGCCAATTCTCACGAGCGTTCTGCCCAAATCGATCCCGATTTGGGCAGAACGCTCGTGAGAATTGGCCGGAAAACGCCCGGCGAACACACTTCGGGCACCAGAGGGCCGCAGGGCCGCCCCCCCGGGGCCCTGTCCGGGATCGCGTGTCGTCGCGTTCCGGCACCGCCAGGAGGAGCTCCGGGAGGCGGGCCCCGGGGAGGCTGACGCCTCCCGCTCCTCAGCCTCCGGGGGTCCCCTCCCTGGCGCCGGCCGCTGGGGCCGGGCCAGCCCCGAAAGCCGGGCCCGGGCCCGGGCCTGCTTGCTCAGCCTTCCGTTGCCAGGGGCCTGAGCCTGGGGGCCTCCGCATGGGGAACACTGAGTCCCACGCCACGAGTCCCCCCGACCGTCCCGGCGACCACGGCACCTTTCGCGGCTTCGTCCCAGCCGTGGAGTGAGAGATCACTCCGTTCCCCCACAGAGGCCAGCCCCCTCCACGGGCGCCCCGGCCGCCCGCCACGGCGGAGGCGGACGCCCGGCCACGGCGCCTCCATCCACTCTGCTCGGGGAAAACTCCCCGGCGCTGGGGCCGCCGGCCGCGCCCCATCGTCGCGGCTCGTTTTCCGGGTGGCCGCGCCATGCCCCGAGCGAGAAAGGGCCCTGCTCCACGCGGCCCTGGGCGCTGACCAGGGCTGCCCAATGCCGGCATATTCTCACGAGCGTTCTGCCCAAATCGATCCCGATTTGGGCAGAACGCTCGTGAGAATTGGCCGGAAAACGCCCGGCGAACACACTTCGGGCACCACAGGGCCGCAGGGCCGCCCCCTCGGGGCCCTGTCCGGGATCGCGTTTCGTCGCGTTCCGGCACCGCCAGGAGGAGCTCCGGGAGGCGGGCCCCGGGGAGGCCGACGCCTCCCGCTCCTCAGACTCCGGGGGTCCCCTCCCTGGCGCCGGCCGCTGGGGCCGGGCCAGCCCCGAAAGCCGGGCCCGGGCCCGGGCCTGCTTGCTCAGCCTTCCGTTGCCAGGGGCCTGAGCCTGGGGTCCTCCGCATGGGGAACCCTGAGTCCCGCGCCACGAGTCCCCCCGACCGTCCCGGCGACCACGGCACCTTTCGCGGCTTCGTCCCAGCCGTGGAGTGAGAGATCACTCCGTTCCCCCACAGAGGCCAGCCCCCTCCACGGGCGCCCCGGCCGCCGGCCACGGCGGAGGCGGACGCCCGGCCACGGCGCCTCCATCCACTCTGCTCGGGGAAAACTCCCCGGCGCCGGGGACGCCGGCCGCGCCCCAAGTCGCGGCTCGTTTTCCGGGTGGCCGCGCCATGCCCCGAGCGAGAAAGGGCCCTTCTCCACGCGGCCCTGGGCGCTGACCAGGGCTGCCCAACGCCGGCCAATTCTCACGAGCGTTCTGCCCAAATCGATCCCGATTTGGGCAGAACGCTCGTGAGAATTGGCCGGAAAACGCCCGGCGAACACACTTCGGGCACCAGAGGGCCGCAGGGCCGCCCCTCCGGGGCCCTGTCCGGGATCGCGTGTCGGCGCGTTCCGGCACCGCCAGGAGGAGCTCCGGGAGGCGGGCCCCGGGGAGGCCGACGCCTCCCGCTCCTCAGCCTCCGGGGGTCCCTTCCCTGGCGCCGGTCGCTGGGGCCGGGCCAGCCCCGATACCCAGGCCCGGGCCCGGACCTGCTTGCTCAGCCTTCCGTTGCCAGGGGCCTGAGCCTGTGGGCCTCCGCATGGGGAACCCTGAGTCCCGCGCCACGAGTCCCCCCGACCGTCCCGGCGACCACGGCACATTTCGCGGCTTCGTCCCAGCCGTGGAGTGAGAGATCACTCCGTTCCCCCACAGAGGCCAGCCCCCTCCACGGGCGCCCCGGCCGCCCGCCACGGCGGAGGCGGACGCCCGGCCACGGCGCCTCCATCCACTCTGCTCGGGGAAAACTCCCCGGCGCCGGGGCCGCCGGCCGCGCCCCATCGTCGCGGCTCGTTTTCCGGGTGGCCGCGCCATGCCCCGAGCGAGAAAGGGCCCTGCTCCACGCGGCCCTGGGCGCTGACCAGGGCTGCCCAACGCCGGCCAATTCTCACGAGCGTTCTGCCCAAATCGATCCCGATTTGGGCAGAACGCTCGTGAGAATTGGCCGGAAAACGCCCGGCGAACACACTTCGGGCACCAGAGGGCCGCAGGGCCGCCCCCCCGGGGCCCTGTCCGGGATCGCGTGTCGTCGCGTACCGGCACCGCCAGGAGGAGCTCCGGGAGGCGGGCCCCGGGGAGGCCGACGCCTCCCGCTCCTCAGCCTCCGGGGGTCCCCTCCCTGGCGCCGGCCGCTGGGGCCGGGCCAGCCCCGAAAGCCGGGCCCGGGCCCGGGCCTGCTTGCTCAGCCTTCCGTTGCCAGGGGCCTGAGCCTGGGGGCCTCCGCATGGGGAACCCTGAGTCCCGCGCCACGAGTCCCCCCGACCGTCCCGGCGACCACGGCACCTTTCGCGGCTTCGTCCCAGCCGTGGAGTGAGAGATCACTCCGTTCCCCCACAGAGGCCAGCCCCCTCCACGGGCGCCCCGGCCGCCCGCCACGGCGGAGGCGGACGCCCGGCCACGGCGCCTCCATCCACTCTGCTCGGGGAAAACTCCCCGGCGCCGGGGCCGCCGGCCGCGCCCCATCGTCGCGGCTCGTTTTCCGGGTGGCCGCGCCATGCCCCGAGCGAGAAAGGGCCCTGCTCCACGCGGCCCTGGGCGCTGACCAGGGCTGCCCAATGCCGGCATATTCTCACGAGCGTTCTGCCCAAATCGATCCCGATTTGGGCAGAACGCTCGTGAGAATTGGCCGGAAAACGCCCGGCGAACACACTTCGGGCACCACAGGGCCGCAGGGCCGCCCCCTCGGGGCCCTGTCCGGGATCGCGTGTCGGCGCGTTCCGGCACCGCCAGGAGGAGCTCCGGGAGGCGGGCCCCGGGGAGGCCGACGCCTCCCGCTCCTCAGCCTCCGGGGTTCCCCTCCCTGGCGCCGGCCGCTGGGGCCGGGCCAGCCCCGACAGCCGGGCCCAGGTCCGGGCCTGCTTGCTCAGCCTTCCGTTGCCAGGGGCCTGAGCCTGGGGGCCTCCGCATCGGGAACACTGAGTCCCGGGCCACGAGTCCCCCCGACCGTCCCGGCGACGACGGCACCTTTCGCGGCTTCGTCCCAGCCGTGGAGTGAGAGATCACTCCGTTCCCCCACAGAGGCCAGCCCCCTCCACGGGCGCCCCGGCCGCCCGCCACGGCGGAGGCGGACGCCCGGCCACGGCGCCTCCATCCACTCTGCTCGGGGAAAACTCCCCGGCGCCGGGGCCGCCGGCCGCGCCCCATCGTCGCGGCTCGTTTTCCGGGTGGCCGCGCCATGCCCCGAGCGAGAAAGGGCCCTGCTCCACGCGGCCCTGGGCGCTGACCAGGGCTGCCCAACGCCGGCCAATTCTCACGAGCGTTCTGCCCAAATCGATCCCGATTAGGGCAGAACGCTCGTGAGAATTGGCCGGAAAACGCCCGGCGAACACACTTCGGGCACCAGAGGGCCGCAGGGCCGCCCCCCCGGGGCCCTGTCCGGGATCGCGTGTCGGCGCGTTCCGGCACCGCCAGGAGGAGCTCCGGGAGGCGGGCCCCGGGGAGGCCGACGCCTCCCGCTCCTCAGCCTCCGGGGGTCCCTTCCCTGGCGCCGGCCGCTGGGGCCGGGCCAGCCCCGATACCCAGGCCCGGGCCCGGGCCTGCTTGCTCAGCCTTCCGTTGCCAGGGGCCTGAGCCTGGGGGCCTCCGCATGGGGAACCCTGAGTCCCGCGCCACGAGTCCCCCCGACCGTCCCGGCGACCACGGCACCTTTCGCGGCTTCGTCCCAGCCGTGGAGTGAGAGATCACTCCGTTCCCCCACAGAGGCCAGCCCCCTCCACGGGCGCCCCGGCCGCCCGCCACGGCGGAGGCGGACGCCCGGCCAGGGCGCCTCCATCCACTCTGCTCCGGGAAAACTCCCCGGCGCCGGGGCCGCCGGCCGCGCCCCATCGTCGCGGCTCGTTTTCCGGGTGGCCGCGCCATGCCCCGAGCGAGAAAGGGCCCTGCTCCACGCGGCCCTGGGCGCTGACCAGGGCTGCCCAACGCCGGCCAATTCTCACGAGCGTTCTGCCCAAATCGATCCCGATTTGGGCAGAACGCTCGTGAGAATTGGCCGGAAAACGCCCGGCGAACACACTTCGGGCACCACAGGGCCGCAGGGCCGCCCCCCCGGGGCCCTGTCCGGGATCGCGTGTCGTCGCGTTCCGGCACCGCCAGGAGGAGCTCCGGGAGGCGGGCCCCGGGGAGGCCGACGCCTCCCGCTCCACAGACTCCGGGGGTCCCCTCCCTGGCGCCGGCCGCTGGGGCCGGGCCAGCCCCGAAAGCCGGGCCCGGGCCCGGGCCTGCTTGCTCAGCCTTCCGTTGCCAGGGGCCTGAGCCTGGGGGCCTCCGCATGGGGAACCCTGAGTCCCGCGCCACGAGTCCCCCCGACCGTCCCGGCGACGACGGCACCTTTCGCGGCTTCGTCCCAGCCGTGGAGTGAGAGATCACTCCGTTCCCCCACAGAGGCCAGCCCCCTCCACGGGCGCCCCGGCCGCCCGCCACGGCGGAGGCGGACGCCCGGCCACGGCGCCTCCATCCACTCTGCTCGGGGAAAACTCCCCGGCGCCGGGGCCGCCGGCCGCGCCCCATCGTCGCGGCTCGTTTTCCGGGTGGCCGCACCATGCCCCGAGCGAGAAAGGGCCCTGCTCCACGCGGCCCTGGGCGCTGACCAGGGCTGCCCAACGCCGGCCAATTCTCACGAGCGTTCTGCCCAAATCGATCCCGATTTGGGCAGAACGCTCGTGAGAATTGGCCGGAAAACGCCCGGCGAACACACTTCGGGCACCAGAGGGCCGCAGGGCCGCCCCCCCGGGGCCCTGTCCGGGATCGCGTGTCGTCGCGTTCCGGCACCGCCAGGAGGAGCTCCGGGAGGCGGGCCCCGGGGAGGCTGACGCCTCCCGCTCCTCAGCCTCCGGGGGTCCCCTCCCTGGCGCCGGCCGCTGGGGCCGGGCCAGCCCCGAAAGCCGGGCCCGGGCCCGGGCCTGCTTGCTCAGCCTTCCGTTGCCAGGGGCCTGAGCCTGGGGGCCTCCGCATGGGGAACCCTGAGTCCCGCGCCACGAGTCCCCCCGACCGTCCCGGCGACCACGGCACCTTTCGCGGCTTCGTCCCAGCCGTGGAGTGAGAGATCACTCCGTTCCCCCACAGAGGCCAGCCCCCTCCACGGGCGCCCCGGCCGCCCGCCACGGCGGAGGCGGACGCCCGGCCACGGCGCCTCCATCCACTCTGCTCGGGGAAAACTCCCCGGCGCCGGGGCCGCCGGCCGCGCCCCATCGTCGCGGCTCGTTTTCCGGGTGGCCGCGCCATGCCCCGAGCGAGAAAGGGCCCTGCTCCACGCGGCCCTGGGCGCTGACCAGGGCTGCCCAATGCCGGCATATTCTCACGAGCGTTCTGCCCAAATCGATCCCGATTTGGGCAGAACGCTCGTGAGAATTGGCCGGAAAACGCCCGGCGAACACACTTCGGGCACCACAGGGCCGCAGGGCCGCCCCCTCGGGGCCCTGTCCGGGATCGCGTGTCGGCGCGTTCCGGCACCGCCAGGAGGAGCTCCGGGAGGCGGGCCCCGGGGAGGCCGACGCCTCCCGCTCCTCAGCCTCCGGGGTTCCCCTCCCTGGCGCCGGCCGCTGGGGCCGGGCCAGCCCCGAAAGCCGGGCCCAGGTCCGGGCCTGCTTGCTCAGCCTTCCGTTGCCAGGGGCCTGAGCCTGGGGGCCTCCGCATCGGGAACACTGAGTCCCGGGCCACGAGTCCCCCCGACCGTCCCGGCGACGACGGCACCTTTCGCGGCTTCGTCCCAGCCGTGGAGTGAGAGATCACTCCGTTCCCCCACAGAGGCCAGCCCCCTCCACGGGCGCCCCGGCCGCCCGCCACGGCGGAGGCGGACGCCCGGCCACGGCGCCTCCATCCACTCTGCTCGGGGAAAACTCCCCGGCGCCGGGGCCGCCGGCCGCGCCCCATCGTCGCGGCTCGTTTTCCGGGTGGCCGCGCCATGCCCCGAGCGAGAAAGGGCCCTGCTCCACGCGGCCCTGGGCGCTGACCAGGGCTGCCCAACGCCGGCCAATTCTCACGAGCGTTCTGCCCAAATCGATCCCGATTAGGGCAGAACGCTCGTGAGAATTGGCCGGAAAACGCCCGGCGAACACACTTCGGGCACCAGAGGGCCGCAGGGCCGCCCCCCCGGGGCCCTGTCCGGGATCGCGTGTCGGCGCGTTCCGGCACCGCCAGGAGGAGCTCCGGGAGGCGGGCCCCGGGGAGGCCGACGCCTCCCGCTCCTCAGCCTCCGGGGGTCCCTTCCCTGGCGCCGGCCGCTGGGGCCGGGCCAGCCCCGATACCCAGGCCCGGGCCCGGGCCTGCTTGCTCAGCCTTCCGTTGCCAGGGGCCTGAGCCTGGGGGCCTCCGCATGGGGAACCCTGAGTCCCGCGCCACGAGTCCCCCCGACCGTCCCGGCGACCACGGCACCTTTCGCGGCTTCGTCCCAGCCGTGGAGTGAGAGATCACTCCGTTCCCCCACAGAGGCCAGCCCCCTCCACGGGCGCCCCGGCCGCCCGCCACGGCGGAGGCGGACGCCCGGCCAGGGCGCCTCCATCCACTCTGCTCCGGGAAAACTCCCCGGCGCCGGGGCCGCCGGCCGCGCCCCATCGTCGCGGCTCGTTTTCCGGGTGGCCGCGCCATGCCCCGAGCGAGAAAGGGCCCTGCTCCACGCGGCCCTGGGCGCTGACCAGGGCTGCCCAACGCCGGCCAATTCTCACGAGCGTTCTGCCCAAATCGATCCCGATTTGGGCAGAACGCTCGTGAGAATTGGCCGGAAAACGCCCGGCGAACACACTTCGGGCACCACAGGGCCGCAGGGCCGCCCCCCCGGGGCCCTGTCCGGGATCGCGTGTCGTCGCGTTCCGGCACCGCCAGGAGGAGCTCCGGGAGGCGGGCCCCGGGGAGGCCGACGCCTCCCGCTCCACAGACTCCGGGGGTCCCCTCCCTGGCGCCGGCCGCTGGGGCCGGGCCAGCCCCGAAAGCCGGGCCCGGGCCCGGGCCTGCTTGCTCAGCCTTCCGTTGCCAGGGGCCTGAGCCTGGGGGCCTCCGCATGGGGAACCCTGAGTCCCGCGCCACGAGTCCCCCCGACCGTCCCGGCGACCACGGCACCTTTCGCGGCTTCGTCCCAGCCGTGGAGTGAGAGATCACTCCGTTCCCCCACAGAGGCCAGCCCCCTCCACGGGCGCCCCGGCCGCCCGCCACGGCGGAGGCGGACGCCCGGCCACGGCGCCTCCATCCACTCTGCTCGGGGAAAACTCCCCGGCGCCGGGGCCGCCGGCCGCGCCCCATCGTCGCGGCTCGTTTTCCGGGTGGCCGCACCATGCCCCGAGCGAGAAAGGGCCCTGCTCCACGCGGCCCTGGGCGCTGACCAGGGCTGCCCAACGCCGGCCAATTCTCACGAGCGTTCTGCCCAAATCGATCCCGATTTGGGCAGAACGCTCGTGAGAATTGGCCGGAAAACGCCCGGCGAACACACTTCGGGCACCAGAGGGCCGCAGGGCCGCCCCCCCGGGGCCCTGTCCGGGATCGCGTGTCGGCGCGTTCCGGCACCGCCAGGAGGAGCTCCGGGAGGCGGGCCCCGGGGAGGCCGACGCCTCCCGCTCCTCAGCCTCCGGGGGTCCCCTCCCTGGCGCCGGCCGCTGGGGCCGGGCCAGCCCCGAAAGCCGGGCCCGGGCCCGGGCCTGCTTGCTCAGCCTTCCGTTGCCAGGGGCCTGAGCCTGGGGGCCTCCGCATGGGGAACCCTGAGTCCCGCGCCACGAGTCCCCCCGACCGTCTCGGCGACCACGGCACCTTTCGCGGCTTCGTCCCAGCCGTGGAGTGAGAGATCACTCCGTTCCCCCACAGAGGCCAGCCCCCTCCACGGGCGCCCCGGCCGCCCGCCACGGCGGAGGCGGACGCCCGGCCACGGCGCCTCCATCCACTCTGCTCGGGGAAAACTCCCCGGCGCCGGGGCCGCCGGCCGCGCCCCATCGTCGCGGCTCGTTTTCCGGGTGGCCGCGCCATGCCCCGAGCGAGAAAGGGCCCTGCTCCACGCGGCCCTGGGCGCTGACCAGGGCTGTCCAACGCCGGCCAATTCTCACGAGCGTTCTGCCCAAATCGATCACGATTAGGGCAGAACGCTCGTGAGAATTGGCCGGAAAACGCCCGGCGAACACACTTCGGGCACCAGAGGGCCGCAGGGCCGCCCCCCCGGGGCCCTGTCCGGGATCGCGTGTCGGCGCGTTCCGGCACCGCCAGGAGGAGCTCCGGGAGGCGGGCCCCGGGGAGGCCGACGCCTCCCGCTCCTCAGCCTCCGGGGGTCCCTTCCCTGGCGCCGGCCGCTGGGGCCGGGCCAGCCCCGATACCCAGGCCCGGGCCCGGGCCTGCTTGCTCAGCCTTCCGTTGCCAGGGGCCTGAGCCTGGGGGCCTCCGCATGGGGAACCCTGAGTCCCGCGCCACGAGTCCCCCCGACCGTCCCGGCGACCACGGCACCTTTCGCGGCTTCGTCCCAGCCGTGGAGTGAGAGATCACTCCGTTCCCCCACAGAGGCAAGCCCCCTCCACGGGCGCCCCGGCCGCCCGCCACGGCGGAGGCGGACGCCCGGCCACGGCGCCTCCATCCACTCTGCTCCGGGAAAACTCCCCGGTGCCGGGGCCGCCGGCCGCGCCCCATCGTCGCGGCTCGTTTTCCGGGTGGCCGCGCCATGCCCCGAGCGAGAAAGGGCCCTGCTCCACGCGGCCCTGGGCGCTGACCAGGGCTGCCCAACGCCGGCCAATTCTCACGAGCGTTCTGCCCAAATCGATCCCGATTTGGGCAGAACGCTCGTGAGAATTGGCCGGAAAACGCCCGGCGAACACACTTCGGGCACCACAGGGCCGCAGGGCCGCCCCCCCGGGGCCCTGTCCGGGATCGCGTGTCGTCGCGTTCCGGCACCGCCAGGAGGAGCTCCGGGAGGCGGGCCCCGGGGAGGCCGACGCCTCCCGCTCCTCAGCCTCCGGGGTTCCCCTCCCTGGCGCCGGCCGCTGGGGCCGGGCCAGCCCCGAAAGCCGGGCCCGGGCCCGGGCCTGCTTGCTCAGCCTTCCGTTGCCAGGGGCCTGAGCCTGGGGGCCTCCGCATGGGGAACCCTGAGTCCCGCGCCACGAGTCCCCCCGACCGTCCCGGCGACGACGGCACCTTTCGCGGCTTCGTCCCAGCCGTGGAGTGAGAGATCACTCCGTTCCCCCACAGAGGCCAGCCCCCTCCACGGGCGCCCCGGCCGCCCGCCACGGCGGAGGCGGACGCCCGGCCACGGCGCCTCCATCCACTCGGCTCGGGGAAAACTCCCCGGCGCCGGGGCCGCCGGCCGCGCCCCATCGTCGCGGCTCGTTTTCCGGGTGGCCGCACCATGCCCCGAGCGAGAAAGGGCCCTGCTCCACGCGGCCCTGGGCGCTGACCAGGGCTGCCCAACGCCGGCCAATTCTCACGAGCGTTCTGCCCAAATCGATCCCGATTTGGGCAGAACGCTCGTGAGAATTGGCCGGAAAACGCCCGGCGAAAACACTTCGGGCACCAGAGGGCCGCAGGGCCGCCCCCCCGGGGCCCTGTCCGGGATCGCGTGTCGTCGCGTTCCGGCACCGCCAGGAGGAGCTCCGGGAGGCGGGCCCCGGGGAGGCTGACGCCTCCCGCTCCTCAGCCTCCGGGGGTCCCCTCCCTGGCGCCGGCCGCTGGGGCCGGGCCAGCCCCGAAAGCCGGGCCCGGGCCCGGGCCTGCTTGCTCAGCCTTCCGTTGCCAGGGGCCTGAGCCTGGGGGCCTCCGCATGGGGAACCCTGAGTCCCGCGCCACGAGTCCCCCCGACCGTCCCGGCGACCACGGCACCTTTCGCGGCTTCGTCCCAGCCGTGGAGTGAGAGATCACTCCGTTCCCCCACAGAGGCCAGCCCCCTCCACGGGCGCCCCGGCCGCCCGCCACGGCGGAGGCGGACGCCCGGCCACGGCGCCTCCATCCACTCTGCTCGGGGAAAACTCCCCGGCGCCGGGGCCGCCGGCCGCGCCCCATCGTCGCGGCTCGTTTTCCGGGTGGCCGCGCCATGCCCCGAGCGAGAAAGGGCCCTGCTCCACGCGGCCCTGGGCGCTGACCAGGGCTGCCCAATGCCGGCATATTCTCACGAGCGTTCTGCCCAAATCGATCCCGATTTGGGCAGAACGCTCGTGAGAATTGGCCGGAAAACGCCCGGCGAACACACTTCGGGCACCACAGGGCCGCAGGGCCGCCCCCTCGGGGCCCTGTCCGGGATCGCGTGTCGGCGCGTTCCGGCACCGCCAGGAGGAGCTCCGGGAGGCGGGCCCCGGGGAGGCCGACGCCTCCCGCTCCTCAGCCTCCGGGGGTCCCCTCCCTGGCGCCGGCCGCTGGGGCCGGGCCAGCCCCGAAACCCGGGCCCGGGCCCGGGCCTGCTTGCTCAGCCTTCCGTTGCCAGGGGCCTGAGCCTGGGGGCCTCCGCATGGGGAACCCTGAGTCCCGCGCCACGAGTCCCCCCGACCGTCCCGGCGACGACGGCACCTTTCGCGGCTTCGTCCCAGCCGTGGAGTGAGAGATCACTCCGTTCCCCCACAGAGGCCAGCCCCCTCCACGGGCGCCCCGGCCGCCCGCCACGGCGGAGGCGGACGCCCGGCCACGGCGCCTCCATCCACTCTGCTCGGGGAAAACTCCCCGGCGCCGGGGCCGCCGGCCGCGCCCCATCGTCGCGGCTCGTTTTCCGGGTGGCCGCACCATGCCCCGAGCGAGAAAGGGCCCTGCTCCACGCGGCCCTGGGCGCTGACCAGGGCTGCCCAACGCCGGCCAATTCTCACGAGCGTTCTGCCCAAATCGATCCCGATTTGGGCAGAACGCTCGTGAGAATTGGCCGGAAAACGCCCGGCGAACACACTTCGGGCACCAGAGGGCCGCAGGGCCGCCCCCCCGGGGCCCTGTCCGGGATCGCGTGTCGTCGCGTTCCGGCACCGCCAGGAGGAGCTCCGGGAGGCGGGCCCCGGGGAGGCTGACGCCTCCCGCTCCTCAGCCTCCGGGGGTCCCCTCCCTGGCGCCGGCCGCTGGGGCCGGGCCAGCCCCGAAAGCCGGGCCCGGGCCCGGGCCTGCTTGCTCAGCCTTCCGTTGCCAGGGGCCTGAGCCTGGGGGCCTCCGCATGGGGAACCCTGAGTCCCGCGCCACGAGTCCCCCCGACCGTCCCGGCGACCACGGCACCTTTCGCGGCTTCGTCCCAGCCGTGGAGTGAGAGATCACTCCGTTCCCCCACAGAGGCCAGCCCCCTCCACGGGCGCCCCGGCCGCCCGCCACGGCGGAGGCGGACGCCCGGCCACGGCGCCTCCATCCACTCTGCTCGGGGAAAACTCCCCGGCGCCGGGGCCGCCGGCCGCGCCCCATCGTCGCGGCTCGTTTTCCGGGTGGCCGCGCCATGCCCCGAGCGAGAAAGGGCCCTGCTCCACGCGGCCCTGGGCGCTGACCAGGGCTGCCCAACGCCGGCATATTCTCACGAGCGTTCTGCCCAAATCGATCCCGATTTGGGCAGAACGCTCGTGAGAATTGGCCGGAAAACGCCCGGCGAACACACTTCGGGCACAACAGGGCCGCAGGGCCGCCCCCCCGGGGCCCTGTCCGGGATCGCGTGTCGGCGCGTTCCGGCACCGCCAGGAGGAGCTCCGGGAGGCGGGCCCCGGGGAGGCCGATGCCTCCCGCTCCTCAGCCTCCGGGGGTCCCCTCCCTGGCGCCGGCCGCTGGGGCCGGGCCAGCCCCGAAAGCCGGGCCCGGGCCCGGGCCTGCTTGCTCAGCCTTCCGTTGCCAGGGGCCTGAGCCTGGGGGCTTCCGCATGGGGAACCCTGAGTCCCGCGCCACGAGTCCCCCCGACCGTCCCGGCGACCACGGCACCTTTCGCGGCTTCGTCCCAGCCGTGGAGTGAGAGATCACTCCGTTCCCCCACAGAGGCCAGCCCCCTCCACGGGCGCCCCGGCCGCCCGCCACGGCGGAGGCGGACGCCCGGCCACGGCGCCTCCATCCACTCTGCTCGGGGAAAACTCCCCGGCGCCGGGGCCGCCGGCCGCGCCCCATCGTCGCGGCTCGTTTTCCGGGTGGCCGTGCCATGCCCCGAGCGAGAAAGGGCCCTGCTCCACGCGGCCCTGGGCGCTGACCAGGGCTGCCCAACGCCGGCATATTCTCACGAGCGTTCTGCCCAAATCGATCCCGATTTGGGCAGAACGCTCGTGAGAATTGGCCGGAAAACGCCCGGCGAACACACTTCGGGCACCAGAGGGCCGCAGGGCCGCCCCCCCGGGGCCCTGTCCGGGATCGCGTGTCGTCGCGTTCCGGCACCGCCAGGAGGAGCTCCGGGAGGCGGGCCCCGGGGACGCCGACGCCTCCCGCTCCTCAGCCTCCGGGGGTCCCCTCCCTGGCGCCGGCCGCTGGGGCCGGGCCAGCCCCGAAAGCCGGGCCCGGGCCCGGGCCTGCTTGCTCAGCCTTCCGTTGCCAGGGGCCTGAGCCTGGGGGCCTCCGCATGGGGAACCCTGAGTCCCGCGCCACGAGTCCCCCCGACCGTCCCGGCGACCACGGCACCTTTCGCGGCTTCGTCCCAGCCGTGGAGTGAGAGATCACTCCGTTTCCCCACAGAGACCAGCCCCCTCCACGGGCGCCCCGGCCGCCCGCCACGGCGGAGGCGGACGCCCGGCCACGGCGCCTCCATCCACTCTGCTCGGGGAAAACTCCCCGGCGCCGGGGCCGCCGGCCGCGCCCCATCGTCGCGGCTCGTTTTCCGGGTGGCCGCGCCATGCCCCGAGCGAGAAAGGGCCCTGCTCCACGCGGCCCTGGGCGCTGACCAGGGCTGCCCAACGCCGGCCAATTCTTACGAGCGTTCTGCCCAAATCGATCCCGATTTGGGCAGAACGCTCGTGAGAATTGGCCGGAAAACGCCCGGCGAACACACTTCGGGCACCAGAGGGCCGCAGGGCCGCCCCCCCGGGGCCCTGTCCGGGATCGCGTGTCGTCGCGTTCCGGCACCGCCAGGAGGAGCTCCGGGAGGCGGGCCCCGGGGAGGCCGACGCCTCCCGCTCCTCAGCCTCCGGGGGTCCCCTCCCTGGCGCCGGCCGCTGGGGCCGGGCCAGCCCCGAAAGCCGGGCCCGGGCCCGGGCCTGCTTGCTCAGCCTTCCGTTGCCAGGGGCCTGAGCCTGGGGGCCTCCGCATGGGGAACCCTGAGTCCCGTGCCACGAGTCCCCCCGACCGTCCCGGCGACCACGGCACCTTTCGCGGCTTCGTCCCAGCCGTGGAGTGAGAGATCACTCCGTTCCCCCACAGAGGCCAGCCCCCTCCACGGGCGCCCCGGCCGCCCGCCACGGCGGAGGCGGACGCCCGGCCACGGCGCCTCCATCCACTCTGCTCGGGGAAAACTCCCCGGCGCCGGGGCCGCCGGCCGCGCCCCATCGTCGCGGCTCGTTTTCCGGGTGGCCGCACCATGCCCCGAGCGAGAAAGGGCCCTGCTCCACGCGGCCCTGGGCGCTGACCAGGGCTGCCCAAAGCCGGCCAATTCTCACGAGCGTTCTGCCCAAATCGATCCCGATTTGGGCAGAAAGCTCGTGAGAATTGGCCGGAAAACGCCCGGCGAACACACTTCGGGCACCAGAGGGCCGCAGGGCCGCCCCCCCCGGGGCCCTGTCCGGGATCGCGTGTCGTCGCGTTCCGGCACCGCCAGGAGGAGCTCCGGGAGGCGGGCCCCGGGGAGGCCGACGCCTCCCGCTCCTCAGCCTCCGGGGGTCCCCTCCCTGGCGCCGGCCGCTGGGGCCGGGCCAGCCCCGAAAGCCGGGCCCGGGCCCGGGCCTGCTTGCTCAGCCTTCCGTTGCCAGGGGCCTGAGCCTGGGGGCCTCCGCATGGGGAACCCTGAGTCCCGCGCCACGAGTCCCCCCGACCGTCCCGGCGACCACGGCACCTTTCGCGGCTTCGTCCCAGCCGTGGAGTGAGAGATCACTCCGTTCCCCCACAGAGGCCAGCCCCCTCCACGGGCGCCCCGGCCGCCCGCCACGGCGGAGGCGGACGCCCGGCCACGGCGCCTCCATCCACTCTGCTCGGGGAAAACTCCCCGGCGCCGGGGCCGCCGGCCGCGCCCCATCGTCGCGGCTCGTTTTCCGGGTGGCCGCGCCATGCCCCGAGCGAGAAAGGGCCCTGCTCCACGCGGCCCTGGGCGCTGACCAGGGCTGCCCAACGCCGGCATATTCTCACGAGCGTTCTGCCCAAATCGATCCCGATTTGGGCAGAACGCTCGTGAGAATTGGCCGGAAAACGCCCGGCGAACACACTTCGGGCACCACAGGGCCGCAGGGCCGCCCCCTCGGGGCCCTGTCCGGGATCGCGTGTCGGCGCGTTCCGGCACCGCCAGGAGGAGCTCCGGGAGCCGGGCCTCGGGGAGGCCGACGCCTCCCGCTCCTCAGCCTCCGGGGTTCCCCTCCCTGGCGCCGGCCGCTGGGGCCGGGCCAGCCCCGAAAGCCGGGCCCGGGTCCGGGCCTGCTTGCTCAGCCTTCCGTTGCCAGGGGCCTGAGCCTGGGGGCCTCCGCATGGGGAACCCTGTGTCCCGGGCCACGAGTCCCCCCGACCGTCCCGGCGACCACGGCACCTTTCGCGGCTTCGTCCCAGCCGTGGAGTGAGAGATCACTCCGTTCCCCCACAGAGGCCAGCCCCCTCCACGGGCGCCCCGGCCGCCCGCCACGGCGGAGGCGGACGCCCGGCCACGGCGCCTCCATCCACTCTGCTCGGGGAAAACTCCCCGGCGCCGGGTCGCCGGCCGCGCCCCATCGTCGCGGCTCGTTTTCCGGGTGGCCGCGCCATGCCCCGAGCGAGAAAGGGCCCTGCTCCACGCGGCCCTGGGCGCTGACCAGGGCTGCCCAACGCCGGCCAATTCTCACGAGCGTTCTGCCCAAATCGATCCCGATTTGGGCAGAACGCTCGTGAGAATTGGCCGGAAAACGCCCGGCGAACACACTTCGGGCACCAGAGGGCCGCAGGGCCGCCCCCCCGGGGCCCTGTCCGGGATCGCGTGTCGGCGCGTTCCGGCACCGCCAGGAGGATCTCCGGGAGGCGGGCCCCGGGGAGGCCGACGCCTCCCGCTCCTCAGCCTCCGGGGGTCCCCTCCCTGGCGCCGGCCGCTGGGGCCGGGCCAGCCCCGATACCCAGGCCCGGGCCCGGGCCTGCTTGCTCAGCCTTCCGTTGCCAGGGGCCTGAGCCTGGGGGCCTCCGCATGGGGAACCCTGAGTCCCGCGCCACGAGTCCCCCCGACCGTCCCGGTGACCACGGCACCTTTCGCGGCTTCGTCCCAGCCGTGGAGTGAGAGATCACTCCGTTCCCCCACAGAGGCCAGCCCCCTCCACGGGCGCCCCGGCCGCCCGCCACGGCGGAGGCGGACGCCCGGCCACGGCGCCTCCATCCACTCTGCTCGGGGAAAACTCCCCGGCGCCGGGGCCGCCGGCCGCGCCCCATCGTCGCGGCTCGTTTTCCGGGTGGCCGCGCCATGCCCCGAGCGAGAAAGGGCCCTGCTCCACGCGGCCCTGGGCGCTGACCAGGGCTGCCCAACGCCGGCCAATTCTCACGAGCGTTCTGCCCAAATCGATCCCGATTTGGGCAGAACGCTCGTGAGAATTGGCCGGAAAACGCCCGGCGAACACACTTCGGGCACCAGAGGGCCGCAGGGCCACCCCCCCGGGGCCCTCTCCGGGATCGCGTGTCGTCGCGTTCCGGCACCGCCAGGAGGAGCTCCGGGAGGCGGGCCCCGGGGAGGCCGACGCCTCCCGCTCCTCAGACTCCGGGGGTCCCCTCCCTGGCGCCGGCCGCTGGGGCCGGGCCAGCCCCGAAAGCCGGGCCCGGGCCCGGGCCTGCTTGCTCAGCCTTCCGTTGCCAGGGGCCTGAGCCTGGGGGCCTCCGCATGGGGAACCCTGAGTCCCGCGCCACGAGTCCCCCCGACCGTCCCGGCGACCACGGCACCTTTCGCGGCTTCGTCCCAGCCGTGGAGTGAGAGATCACTCCGTTCCCCCACAGAGGCCAGCCCCCTCCACGGGCGCCCCGGCCGCCCGCCACGGCGGAGGCGGACGCCCGGCCACGGCGCCTCCATCCACTCTGCTCGGGGAAAACTCCCCGGCGCCGGGGCCGCCGGCCGCGCCCCATCGTCGCGGCTCGTTTTCCGGGTGGCCGCGCCATGCCCCGAGCGAGAAAGGGCCCTGCTCCACGCGGCCCTGGGCGCTGACCAGGGCTGCCCAACGCCGGCCAATTCTCACGAGCGTTCTGCCCAAATCGATCACGATTTGGGCAGAACGCTCGTGAGAATTGGCCGGAAAACGCCCGGCGAACACACTTCGGGCACCAGAGGGCCGCAGGGCCGCCCCCCCGGGGCCCTGTCCGGGATCGCGTGTCGTCGCGTTCCGGCACCGCCAGGAGGAGCTCCGGGAGGCGGGCCCCGGGGAGGCCGACGCCTCCCGCTCCTCAGCCTCCGGGGGTCCCCTCCCTGGCGCCGGCCGCTGGGGCCGGGCCAGCCCCGAAAGCCGGGCCCGGGCCCGGGCCTGCTTGCTCAGCCTTCCGTTGCCAGGGGCCTGAGCCTGGGGGCCTCCGCATGGGGAACCCTGAGTCCCGCGCCACGAGTCCCCCCGACCGTCCCGGCGACCACGGCACCTTTCGCGGCTTCGTCCCAGCCGTGGAGTGAGAGATCACTCCGTTCCCCCACAGAGGCCAGCCCCCTCCACGGGCGCCCCGGCCGCCCGCCACGGCGGAGGCGGACGCCCGGCCACGGCGCCTCCATCCACTCTGCTCGGGGAAAACTCCCCGGCGCCGGGGCCGCCGGCCGCGCCCCATCGTCGCGGCTCGTTTTCCGGGTGGCCGCGCCATGCCCCGAGCGAGAAAGGGCCCTGCTCCACGCGGCCCTGGGCGCTGACCAGGGCTGCCCAACGCCGGCCAATTCTCACGAGCGTTCTGCCCAAATCGATCCCGATTTGGGCAGAACGCTCGTGAGAATTGGCCGGAAAACGCCCGGCGAACACACTTCGGGCACCAGAGGGCCGCAGGGCCGCCCCCCCGGGGCCCTGTCCGGGATCGCGTGTCGTCGCGTTCCGGCACCGCCAGGAGGAGCTCCGGGAGGCGGGCCCCGGGGAGGCCGACGCCTCCCGCTCCTCAGCCTCCGGGGGTCCCCTCCCTGGCGCCGGCCGCTGGGGCCGGGCCAGCCCCGAAAGCCGGGCCCGGGCCCGGGCCTGCTTGCTCAGCCTTCCGTTGCCAGGGGCCTGAGCCTGGGGGCCTCCGCATGGGGAACCCTGAGTCCCGCGCCACGAGTCCCCCCGACCGTCCCGGCGACCACGGCACCTTTCGCGGCTTCGTCCCAGCCGTGGAGTGAGAGATCACTCCGTTCCCCCACAGAGGCCAGCCCCCTCCACGGGCGCCCCGGCCGCCCGCCACGGCGGAGGCGGACGCCCGGCCACGGCGCCTCCATCCACTCTGCTCGGGGAAAACTCCCCGGCGCCGGGGCCGCCGGCCGCGCCCCATCGTCGCGGCTCGTTTTCCGGGTGGCCGCGCCATGCCCCGAGCGAGAAAGGGCCCTGCTCCACGCGGCCCTGGGCGCTGACCAGGGCTGCCCAACGCCGGCATATTCTCACGAGCGTTCTGCCCAAATCGATCCCGATTTGGGCAGAACGCTCGTGAGAATTGGCCGGAAAACGCCCGGCGAACACACTTCGGGCACCAGAGGGCCGCAGGGCCGCCCCCCCGGGGCCCTGTCCGGGATCGCGTGTCGGCGCGTTCCGGCACCGCCAGGAGGAGCTCCGGGAGGCGGGCCCCGGGGAGGCCGACGCCTCCCGCTCCTCAGCCTCCGGGGGTCCCCTCCCTGGCGCCGGCCGCTGGGGCCGGGCCAGCCCCGAAAGCCGGGCCCGGGCCCGGGCCTGCTTGCTCAGCCTTCCGTTGCCAGGGGCCTGAGCCTGGGGGCCTCCGCATGGGGAACCCTGAGTCCCGCGCCACGAGTCCCCCCGACCGTCCCGGCGACGACGGCACCTTTCGCGGCTTCGTCCCAGCCGTGGAGTGAGAGATCACTCCGTTCCCCCACAGAGGCCAGCCCCCTCCACGGGCGCCCCGGCCGCCCGCCACGGCGGAGGCGGACGCCCGGCCACGGCGCCTCCATCCACTCTGCTCGGGGAAAACTCCCCGGCGCCGGGGCCGCCGGCCGCGCCCCATCGTCGCGGCTCGTTTTCCGGGTGGCCGCACCATGCCCCGAGCGAGAAAGGGCCCTGCTCCACGCGGCCCTGGGCGCTGACCAGGGCTGCCCAACGCCGGCCAATTCTCACGAGCGTTCTGCCCAAATCGATCCCGATTTGGGCAGAACGCTCGTGAGAATTGGCCGGAAAACGCCCGGCGAACACACTTCGGGCACCAGAGGGCCGCAGGGCCGCCCCCCCGGGGCCCTGTCCGGGATCGCGTGTCGTCGCGTTCCGGCACCGCCAGGAGGAGCTCCGGGAGGCGGGCCCCGGGGAGGCTGACGCCTCCCGCTCCTCAGCCTCCGGGGGTCCCCTCCCTGGCGCCGGCCGCTGGGGCCGGGCCAGCCCCGAAAGCCGGGCCCGGGCCCGGGCCTGCTTGCTCAGCCTTCCGTTGCCAGGGGCCTGAGCCTGGGGGCCTCCGCATGGGGAACCCTGAGTCCCGCGCCACGAGTCCCCCCGACCGTCCCGGCGACCACGGCACCTTTCGCGGCTTCGTCCCAGCCGTGGAGTGAGAGATCACTCCGTTCCCCCACAGAGGCCAGCCCCCTCCACGGGCGCCCCGGCCGCCCGCCACGGCGGAGGCGGACGCCCGGCCACGGCGCCTCCATCCACTCTGCTCGGGGAAAACTCCCCGGCGCCGGGGCCGCAGGCCGCGCCCCATCGTCGCGGCTCGTTTTCCGGGTGGCCGCACCATGCCCCGAGCGAGAAAGGGCCCTGCTCCACGCGGCCCTGGGCGCTGACCAGGGCTGCCCAAAGCCGGCCAATTCTCACGAGCGTTCTGCCCAAATCGATCCCGATTTGGGCAGAAAGCTCGTGAGAATTGGCCGGAAAACGCCCGGCGAACACACTTCGGGCACCAGAGGGCCGCAGGGCCGCCCCCCCGGGGCCCTGTCCGGGATCGCGTGTCGTCGCGTTCCGGCACCGCCAGGAGGAGCTCCGGGAGGCGGGCCCCGGGGAGGCCGACGCCTCCCGCTCCTCAGCCTCCGGGGGTCCCCTCCCTGGCGCCGGCCGCTGGGGCCGGGCCAGCCCCGAAAGCCGGGCCCGGGCCCGGGCCTGCTTGCTCAGCCTTCCGTTGCCAGGGGCCTGAGCCTGGGGGCCTCCGCATGGGGAACCCTGAGTCCCGCGCCACGAGTCCCCCCGACCGTCCCGGCGACCACGGCACCTTTCGCGGCTTCGTCCCAGCCGTGGAGTGAGAGATCACTCCGTTCCCCCACAGAGGCCAGCCCCCTCCACGGGCGCCCCGGCCGCCCGCCACGGCGGAGGCGGACGCCCGGCCACGGCGCCTCCATCCACTCTGCTCGGGGAAAACTCCCCGGCGCCGGGGCCGCCGGCCGCGCCCCATCGTCGCGGCTCGTTTTCCGGGTGGCCGCGCCATGCCCCGAGCGAGAAAGGGCCCTGCTCCACGCGGCCCTGGGCGCTGACCAGGGCTGCCCAACGCCGGCATATTCTCACGAGCGTTCTGCCCAAATCGATCCCGATTTGGGCAGAACGCTCGTGAGAATTGGCCGGAAAACGCCCGGCGAACACACTTCGGGCACCACAGGGCCGCAGGGCCGCCCCCTCGGGGCCCTGTCCGGGATCGCGTGTCGGCGCGTTCCGGCACCCGCCAGGAGGAGCTCCGGGAGCCGGGCCTCGGGGAGGCCGACGCCTCCCGCTCCTCAGCCTCCGGGGTTCCCCTCCCTGGCGCCGGCCGCTGGGGCCGGGCCAGCCCCGAAAGCCGGGCCCGGGTCCGGGCCTGCTTGCTCAGCCTTCCGTTGCCAGGGGCCTGAGCCTGGGGGCCTCCGCATGGGGAACCCTGTGTCCCGGGCCACGAGTCCCCCCGACCGTCCCGGCGACCACGGCACCTTTCGCGGCTTCGTCCCAGCCGTGGAGTGAGAGATCACTCCGTTCCCCCACAGAGGCCAGCCCCCTCCACGGGCGCCCCGGCCGCCCGCCACGGCGGAGGCGGACGCCCGGCCACGGCGCCTCCATCCACTCTGCTCGGGGAAAACTCCCCGGCGCCGGGGCCGCCGGCCGCGCCCCATCGTCGCGGCTCGTTTTCCGGGTGGCCGCGCCATGCCCCGAGCGAGAAAGGGCCCTGCTCCACGCGGCCCTGGGCGCTGACCAGGGCTGCCCAACGCCGGCCAATTCTCACGAGCGTTCTGCCCAAATCGATCCCGATTTGGGCAGAACGCTCGTGAGAATTGGCCGGAAAACGCCCGGCGAACACACTTCGGGCACCAGAGGGCCGCAGGGCCGCCCCCCCGGGGCCCTGTCCGGGATCGCGTGTCGGCGCGTTCCGGCACCGCCAGGAGGATCTCCGGGAGGCGGGCCCCGGGGAGGCCGACGCCTCCCGCTCCTCAGCCTCCGGGGGTCCCCTCCCTGGCGCCGGCCGCTGGGGCCGGGCCAGCCCCGATACCCAGGCCCGGGCCCGGGCCTGCTTGCTCAGCCTTCCGTTGCCAGGGGCCTGAGCCTGGGGGCCTCCGCATGGGGAACCCTGAGTCCCGCGCCACGAGTCCCCCCGACCGTCCCGGTGACCACGGCACCTTTCGCGGCTTCGTCCCAGCCGTGGAGTGAGAGATCACTCCGTTCCCCCACAGAGGCCAGCCCCCTCCACGGGCGCCCCGGCCGCCCGCCACGGCGGAGGCGGACGCCCGGCCACGGCGCCTCCATCCACTCTGCTCGGGGAAAACTCCCCGGCGCCGGGGCCGCCGGCCGCGCCCCATCGTCGCGGCTCGTTTTCCGGGTGGCCGCGCCATGCCCCGAGCGAGAAAGGGCCCTGCTCCACGCGGCCCTGGGCGCTGACCAGGGCTGCCCAACGCCGGCCAATTCTCACGAGCGTTCTGCCCAAATCGATCCCGATTTGGGCAGAACGCTCGTGAGAATTGGCCGGAAAACGCCCGGCGAACACACTTCGGGCACCAGAGGGCCGCAGGGCCACCCCCCCGGGGCCCTCTCCGGGATCGCGTGTCGTCGCGTTCCGGCACCGCCAGGAGGAGCTCCGGGAGGCGGGCCCCGGGGAGGCCGACGCCTCCCGCTCCTCAGACTCCGGGGGTCCCCTCCCTGGCGCCGGCCGCTGGGGCCGGGCCAGCCCCGAAAGCCGGGCCCGGGCCCGGGCCTGCTTGCTCAGCCTTCCGTTGCCAGGGGCCTGAGCCTGGGGGCCTCCGCATGGGGAACCCTGAGTCCCGCGCCACGAGTCCCCCCGACCGTCCCGGCGACCACGGCACCTTTCGCGGCTTCGTCCCAGCCGTGGAGTGAGAGATCACTCCGTTCCCCCACAGAGGCCAGCCCCCTCCACGGGCGCCCCGGCCGCCCGCCACGGCGGAGGCGGACGCCCGGCCACGGCGCCTCCATCCACTCTGCTCGGGGAAAACTCCCCGGCGCCGGGGCCGCCGGCCGCGCCCCATCGTCGCGGCTCGTTTTCCGGGTGGCCGCGCCATGCCCCGAGCGAGAAAGGGCCCTGCTCCACGCGGCCCTGGGCGCTGACCAGGGCTGCCCAACGCCGGCCAATTCTCACGAGCGTTCTGCCCAAATCGATCACGATTTGGGCAGAACGCTCGTGAGAATTGGCCGGAAAACGCCCGGCGAACACACTTCGGGCACCAGAGGGCCGCAGGGCCGCCCCCCCGGGGCCCTGTCCGGGATCGCGTGTCGTCGCGTTCCGGCACCGCCAGGAGGAGCTCCGGGAGGCGGGCCCCGGGGAGGCCGACGCCTCCCGCTCCTCAGCCTCCGGGGGTCCCCTCCCTGGCGCCGGCCGCTGGGGCCGGGCCAGCCCCGAAAGCCGGGCCCGGGCCCGGGCCTGCTTGCTCAGCCTTCCGTTGCCAGGGGCCTGAGCCTGGGGGCCTCCGCATGGGGAACCCTGAGTCCCGCGCCACGAGTCCCCCCGACCGTCCCGGCGACCACGGCACCTTTCGCGGCTTCGTCCCAGCCGTGGAGTGAGAGATCACTCCGTTCCCCCACAGAGGCCAGCCCCCTCCACGGGCGCCCCGGCCGCCCGCCACGGCGGAGGCGGACGCCCGGCCACGGCGCCTCCATCCACTCTGCTCGGGGAAAACTCCCCGGCGCCGGGGCCGCCGGCCGCGCCCCATCGTCGCGGCTCGTTTTCCGGGTGGCCGCGCCATGCCCCGAGCGAGAAAGGGCCCTGCTCCACGCGGCCCTGGGCGCTGACCAGGGCTGCCCAACGCCGGCCAATTCTCACGAGCGTTCTGCCCAAATCGATCCCGATTTGGGCAGAACGCTCGTGAGAATTGGCCGGAAAACGCCCGGCGAACACACTTCGGGCACCAGAGGGCCGCAGGGCCGCCCCCCCGGGGCCCTGTCCGGGATCGCGTGTCGTCGCGTTCCGGCACCGCCAGGAGGAGCTCCGGGAGGCGGGCCCCGGGGAGGCCGACGCCTCCCGCTCCTCAGCCTCCGGGGGTCCCCTCCCTGGCGCCGGCCGCTGGGGCCGGGCCAGCCCCGAAAGCCGGGCCCGGGCCCGGGCCTGCTTGCTCAGCCTTCCGTTGCCAGGGGCCTGAGCCTGGGGGCCTCCGCATGGGGAACCCTGAGTCCCGCGCCACGAGTCCCCCCGACCGTCCCGGCGACCACGGCACCTTTCGCGGCTTCGTCCCAGCCGTGGAGTGAGAGATCACTCCGTTCCCCCACAGAGGCCAGCCCCCTCCACGGGCGCCCCGGCCGCCCGCCACGGCGGAGGCGGACGCCCGGCCACGGCGCCTCCATCCACTCTGCTCGGGGAAAACTCCCCGGCGCCGGGGCCGCCGGCCGCGCCCCATCGTCGCGGCTCGTTTTCCGGGTGGCCGCGCCATGCCCCGAGCGAGAAAGGGCCCTGCTCCACGCGGCCCTGGGCGCTGACCAGGGCTGCCCAACGCCGGCATATTCTCACGAGCGTTCTGCCCAAATCGATCCCGATTTGGGCAGAACGCTCGTGAGAATTGGCCGGAAAACGCCCGGCGAACACACTTCGGGCACCAGAGGGCCGCAGGGCCGCCCCCCCGGGGCCCTGTCCGGGATCGCGTGTCGGCGCGTTCCGGCACCGCCAGGAGGAGCTCCGGGAGGCGGGCCCCGGGGAGGCCGACGCCTCCCGCTCCTCAGCCTCCGGGGGTCCCCTCCCTGGCGCCGGCCGCTGGGGCCGGGCCAGCCCCGAAAGCCGGGCCCGGGCCCGGGCCTGCTTGCTCAGCCTTCCGTTGCCAGGGGCCTGAGCCTGGGGGCCTCCGCATGGGGAACCCTGAGTCCCGCGCCACGAGTCCCCCCGACCGTCCCGGCGACCACGGCACCTTTCGCGGCTTCGTCCCAGCCGTGGAGTGAGAGATCACTCCGTTCCCCCACAGAGGCCAGCCCCCTCCACGGGCGCCCCGGCCGCCCGCCACGGCGGAGGCGGACGCCCGGCCACGGCGCCTCCATCCACTCTGCTCGGGGAAAACTCCCCGGCGCCGGGGCCGCCGGCCGCGCCCCATCGTCGCGGCTCGTTTTCCGGGTGGCCGCGCCATGCCCCGAGCGAGAAAGGGCCCTGCTCCACGCGGCCCTGGGCGCTGACCAGGGCTGCCCAACGCCGGCCAATTCTCACGAGCGTTCTGCCCAAATCGATCCCGATTTGGGCAGAACGCTCGTGAGAATGGCCGGAAAACGCCCGGCGAACCCACTTCGGGCACCAGAGGGCCGCAGGGCCGCCCCCCCGGGGCCCTGTCCGGGATCGCGTGTCGTCGCGTTCCGGCACCGCCAGGAGGAGCTCCGGGAGGCGGGCCCCGGGGAGGCCGACGCCTCCCGCTCCTCAGCCTCCGGGGGTCCCCTCCCTGGCGCCGGCCGCTGGGGCCGGGCCAGCCCCGAAAGCCGGGCCCGGGCCCGGGCCTGCTTGCTCAGCCTTCCGTTGCCAGGGGCCTGAGCCTGGGGGCCTCCGCATGGGGAACCCTGAGTCCCGCGCCACGAGTCCCCCCCGACCGTCCCGGCGACCACGGCACCTTTCGCGGCTTCGTCCCAGCCGTGGAGTGAGAGATCACTCCGTTCCCCCACAGAGGCCAGCCCCCTCCACGGGCGCCCCCGGCCGCCCGCCACGGCGGAGGCGGACGCCCGGCTACGGCGCCTCCATCCACTCTGCTCGGGGAAAACTCCCCGGCGCCGGGGCCGCCGGCCGCGCCCCATCGTCGCGGCTCGTTTTCCGGGTGGCCGCGCCATGCCCCGAGCGAGAAAGGGCCCTGCTCCACGCGGCCCTGGGCGCTGACCAGGGCTGCCCAACGCCGGCCAATTCTCACGAGCGTTCTGCCCAAATCGATCCCGATTTGGGCAGAACGCTCGTGAGAATTGGCCGGAAAACGCC